>NC_081192.1:68757463-69057463 GCF_902713425.1 Acipenser ruthenus
TTTTGTATCAGAATACATGTCAAAAAATATTCGTTTGGATATTTGACCCAGCACTAAAGTATAAAACTATAGAGCGAGTCCAGAAACAGGAAAAGAGTGTTTTTATACGGGGTGTTTTTTTTGGATGATGATGATGGTGATGGTGATGGTGATGGTGATGGTAATGGTGTTGGCCAATAAAGTTTGTGCATTCAGAGTAGCCGGGTGAGTTTCTGAAGTTTATAAACAATGTCCAAACAAGATTTCTCCGTTCGATATTCTTTATTTCCTTGGCACAGGTTTGTTGCTTTTAGTGACAGCATTAGAATATAGAGCTCAATGAAACTTGCTGAAAGTACCCCGTTGTAATGACCTCTCCCCCTCGTCCCAAGACACTACCAAACTCACCACAGTTCAGCAGACACATCACAGTGTGTAAGGTCTTCCAGTTAAAGCTACAGTAGCACTAGTACAAAACCGAGTACCAGTTAATCATTTTTGCTGTATTAATTCTACACTAATAACATTAATAAAATAATCTGAACATTGGAAATACTGTAACCTGGCCAAAACAATAGAAAATACTTTCCAGCATTACAATAGCATAAGTAATAAAACAAACTTAAATGAGATGGATGCACTAATTTGTATACATTTTTTAATATGCAATTTAAAACCGATTAACTGAGATTAAATGAATTAAGATTAATCACAATTAATTTAATTGCTTGACAGCCCTAGAAAAAACAATTGACAGTTTGAAGTAAAGAGCTTTGAGAATCTAGTTCTACACCATAATGTTTTTAAAGGTTGATTTTTTTTTTTTTTAGTCATTGGAAAGCCTTACGACTATGGGTTAGATATGTGGTCAGTGGGCTGCACACTTTATGAACTCTACACAGGAAAGATCCTGTTTCCCGGCAAAACGAACAACCACATGCTGAAACTTGCAATGGACCTTAAGGGCAAAATGCCAAATAAGGTAAGGATTTCAGGTGATAAAAGCCTATGTCATATGTGTGACAGTTTTACATTTTGTGCAAACCTAATTACTATTATACAATTTCATACATTCTTTAAAATACCATCTTCACTCCACTGTGGTTAGGAAATTAAACTACTTTGATGTTTTATTTTGGACCATTATGAAGAGCCATCAGATGTATGCCATTTTCAGTATCCTGTACTGAAAGTCTTATGTGTAGTCCTGTTAAAATCCTATGTATGGCCATACTGGAGATAGGTTTGTGTACTTTATAGACCGCGATAACTTCACTCAACACGGTGGAGCACTAACATCACTGGACAGAAGACTTTAATTTACTTCAAACCAATGTATTGTTTTACCTTTGCAGATGATTAGAAAAGGCTTGTTCAAGGACCAGCACTTTGATCAGAATTTGAACTTCTTGTATATCGAAGTAGATAAAGTCACTGAAAGGGTATGTATTAAATGTTAGTCCCGTCTTTTTTTTTTTTTTATATACAAAATGTTTGACACTTTACTACACGTAGACTGTGTATGGGTATTGTGGGGTAAAAATGGTCTGTTTAAAGTTAACTGCTAGTGGTCTATTGAGAAATATGTATAGAGCCATGTATAAGAAGTAATACTTAGGCCTAATGAGTCACTTAATTGATTTATGTGACAGTTATGTTAATCGGGCCTACTGAAAAGTGTTCAATGTTTAATATATTTGTGCCATGCAGGAGAAAGTTACAGTGATGAGCACCATTAATCCTACCAAGGACCTGTTAGCCGACCTGGTGGGATGTCAACGCCTGCCTGAAGATCAGCGCAAAAAAGTCATTCAGGTCAAGGACTTACTTGACCAAATTCTGATGCTGGACCCAGCCAAGAGGATAAGCATCAATCAGGCACTGCAGCACCCCTTTATCCAAGAGAAAATCTAACCACATTTACGTAACGGGTTTAAGTAAAAAATAAATCAACAAATAAGTACAAAGACTGAAGGATTTGCAGAAAGCTTATTTGTCGTGACATTTTTTTTCACTCACATTTTAATACAGTATATTTTATTTTTCTGAAGTACAATTAAAGTAGGGATCCAAGAATTTAAGGAGACCTGCTAGACATTCAGTATCTACTCCACATATTGCCAGTTGGGTACCATCCGATTTCCCGGCAAGGTTTATCTTTTTAGGCCTTTCCCACTCATCTTTGCTGATGTCACCAAAAGCTGACCTAGAGTTGTAAAATATTCTCAATAAAAAGCTTAATCTTGGATCCTTGCAGGTATACTGTTGCAGATGAATGATTTAATTACTGTACATTTGTTTTGTGGATTGGTCAGATTTTGATTATATTAAAGTTTATTGTAGTTGCCAAGGCTGCACAGAAATATTAACTTTCTATGGTTGTACAATCCAGCTTTTACATGCCTATTTGTTTATACAATACAAAAAGCTGTTGGTTTGGGTTTTCTTTTTTATATAAATGTATGTGCAGAGTTGGCAACATTGCTTTCTGTAAAATGGCCAGCATAAATGCTGTTTATATTCACATCTTCCTAGGTGTATGTGTGCAGGCCACAGCAGCATGCCCTTGGTGTAGTTCTGTGCCGAAGGGGGTCTGTTCTACTTGAGCCTGCCAGCAGGGATGGTCTCCTCTTTTAAAGCAGGTTGTGTACCACTTTCAGTACACTGAAGGTAAGCTTAAACCATCAACTTCACTGGTGTTTTACACATTATTACACTGGCACAGTTTATACTAAAAAGAGGTCTGGCATAAAGGCAGATTGCCCCATGCATGATTCTAATTGAAACATCCTTAAGTTTTGTTTGGTTACTGATTTCAAACCAAGTTTTGTTATCTGCAGTTTAATAAAACGAGTAAGTAAAAAATGGTTTTGGAAGTGGGGAAGACCTTGATGGACAGCAACGCCTTCAGTGTACTGTTTCTTATTACTTTATAAAGTTTAAAATATTTACAAAACTTCACATTTTTTCAAAAAAACAACAATGTAGTTTATATAAAATCCGTTCTTAAATGTTTTCTTTTAGTAACTGCATGTTTAGGGCGAACGGGGAATATCTTTGTGTCCGAGGTTTAATTTCTTTAACTACTTTGATTTCATTTAAATTGTGCACTGTTTTATTGTAGAAAGCCTCATTTTTGTAATTGACATTGCTTTCGTTATTTGTGATCATGTTGTCTTTCAACACAGGCGTAAACCTTCAAAGCTTGAGCAAAGCAGCTGCTTTTTTAAAGCGGTAATTGCTTCTTTATTTTTTGTACATTTAAACTTTGGGTTTTAGAACAAGAACCTCACCTGTAGAATGTTGCCTAATCAAATTTGTCTTTGCTTATTGTAAACTCAGTAGGCTTTCCCTGCATGTAAAGTGGACCATGCAGATTACTGTACATTTTCAATATGCATCATTTAAACATCATAAAATAAAGTCTTTTGTGGAAAAAACGTGGTTGCAGACATTTAAGATATTTTCTTTGCTGTGGTGATGCTTGTCCAATGACTTTGCAAATATTTGTTTTTGGTAGGGTTAGAACCTTAATGTAATAGCTGTATTTAGGCCAGCTTTTGTCCCAGCAACTAAATGTTTAGAAATGCAGAAATGGACGGTTCTGTTTATCTTAATGTGGCAGATGCTTTTTATTTTTCATGAATGGTAGGTTGTAAGCAATCATATAAATGGTGACATATCCCATTGTGTTTTTGTTTTTTTTCATTATAAACTAACTCATATTTGTGATGTTTTCTCACTTTTCCCTTGGATGGTGCTGAGATTGAAATCAAGTTATGCTACTATGTCTGGAGGCACAGTCTACGTCATCCACTCCGTGGTTCTGCTTTGAATGAGACAAGACCTTCACCTACTTAACAAGGTCATTTCTGATGGCATGTGTAGATAAACATGTGGCAGCAAATGAGTAGTACTAACATTACCAATGTGATAAATCTGTATAAGTAAATGTGAAAGTCAATATCTTCAGCCTTTTCTTTCACCTAGAGTGGTATATGATCCTGGAAGAGGAGGCTCCCAACAAGTTTTGTGTATTCTAGGAATATAAATACTTATTTTTCCTTTCTGAGATGCTGGGATTTTACAGCAAAAGCCAAGGTCATCAAGGGGGGAAAATGATTATTTTGCTGTCAGATTTTACCACCAAGATGTCTGAGTGGACCTTTTGTTTATCTAATCCTTTCCCTCCTTAGGAACATTAAGTAAGAGAGGGGGGGAGGGGGGAGGAACGGTTATTTCTGGCTGGAACAGAAATTAATTTCTGCTATACACTACAACCTTAGTTGTGCAATATGTAGAAAGATAAGGGTTTAGTCCTGGTTGGAACACACAAATCCATGTCAGTTATACGGTGCTGTTTTAAAATGTTTACATGTAAATTATGGTATTTATTAATCTAGTAGATGATTTCAAATGGCATATAGAAGTTGTTAAAGAGAGCATTGGAGTACTTTTGTTAATTTCACATTTTAGAGGCATATACTTGCATATATACACACCAATCTATCGATTTTGATCACTCTATCTATATCTATAGATATATCTATAGATATAGATAGATAGATAGATGTGTGTGTAACTGGGTTACGGGCTAGTTATACAGAAGTAGTGGTACATTGCAATGCAATCAGTAGTACATTGTTGCCTGAATAGTTTGGTAACAAAATGCAGGGTAAAATTGACAGTTTTGGTCCACATATTTGACAAAAGATGCATCAAGATGCTTGTTCATGTGCTTTTTGTATCGTAGGTGCAGTCCAACAGACGACGACAAGAAAACTCAAGACCTGAACAAAGGTTTCTGTCCTAAAAAGAGCGGTTTTCTGTTTTTATTTAAAGCACTTCTCCCTTTGACAGTATTGTACACTGTTGCTTTAATTCAGCAATTTAACATTTGGTGTTAAGTAGCTACCCCATTAACTAATTTTGTTTCATGAAGCTGAATGAAACCTGCTGAATTGTGTTCACATATTGAATTAAATACCACTTTGTAGTTTTCCCATATACTTCACAAAAAAACTGGAAAATGGAAAAATTTCAAAATCTAACATGAAATACTATACTCCTATTATTATGGCTTCCGGTCGACTTGCGATAGCATTTTGTAGTTTCTTTGATTACATTATATCTATCTATCGATAGATCAATTGATCAATCTCAAGCCTAAAATTCTAGGTGATACAATTTGGCCATAGCTGTACTTCCCAATGATCCTTTAAAAAGCAGGCCATTCTGTTAGAAGTTTAGAATGTTTGTTTAACAGCAATGAATTGTATTTCTTAATTTTTTTTTTTTTTTCTACCTCATATGTAGGGTAAGTGGCACGTGAAAGCGGTAGCAGTCTTCATGAACCAGTTACGGCTTTAGGCAAGGCTCTTTGCACATCCAGAGACCAAAAATCAATTTGTTGTTTTAATAACCTACAAAATATGTGATAACATTTTTGGAATGCATTATTTGAATTTATAACATACTCCAAGTGTGATATTTTTTTTACTGCATTTATAAACCTGTTTCTGAAATAAAATGTATTGTAACATGACCCCCAGCCTTATTGTTGTTACTATACACATCCATAATGATCAAGGCCCTTTACTTTTGGTTTTTAATTTTAAATGGAATTTCTATTGTATGGGTATATAAAGATTCAGTTTTATAGGTAGATCAAGGGTAATATTGCCTGCTCTTCACTCTTGATGCTAACAACTGTCTTGAATGTGTGAAGCTAGTAATTATTTTTTCAGGTGTTGAATTATCTATAGCATTTTCTGTTTACTTTTCTTTTAAGACCTAAATGAATGAATGTAATGTTTGCCGTTCTTGATTTTTAACTACAGTTAAACCAAAGTTACAAAATACAAAACGACAGTTGCTCGAAGTAGCATGGTCATCTCATGCATATTTCTGATACACCACCTTTGATAGATTACGCTTTGACAGTCAGTGTTTTGTTGCATCTGAACCACATGTGTTGTGCTTCTGTGAAAGGAATGACTTTCTACGTACCACAATGGTACTGCCAGAGATTTTCTTGGATGCTGTGAATTTCCTTTTACTAGAAGAACAGGGAGGTAGAGATACTGGTCTAGATGGTGGCCTGACAGGTTTTAATGCACATAGGCTTTGTGATCTGCAGAAATTTGCAGAACTTGACTGAGGCCTGTTTAAAGCAGACTGCTTTAGTGGAGGCCTTTTGTTCCAACTTTTCCGAGACTCGCATGTGGTCCTTGGTCTCTTTATTGAGTTATTCCTGTTCATCAATGAACTACGTGAATGTCCGTAGTCATTTAAGAAAAACTGAGGTTGGGAACTTGAATGCTGATGCTTCAGATTTGCACAATATATACCAATACCATTAGCATTGCATTCTGTTTGGATGCATGGTGATTTAACTTGTTGTGACTTACTATGTTTGAGAGTCTGTTTGGTCAAACTTGCACTAGCAGCAGTGCCTGGATATGAACAAGGCATCTTGGATTTCTCTTTCTGTATGGTGATTTGTTGCATTTTTTCCATTTGCAATAGACGAATCAGAATAGACCCAATGGGGCAGTCTTGCTGTGTCTGTACAAGGCCTTTCTGATCACCTTCCAACAAGGAAATATTTTGTAAGTCCAAGTTGCTCATGGGTGAAGGAAGGAATTCAGGGTAAGAAAATTCACAGATTTCAGACTCGTACGTATTAAATGCCTCGGGTGTTAAACCGAACTCCAGTGGCTTACTTAAGTTTGAGACATAGTAATCACCTTTTTCATAATCTGACAGGTCACTGTCCTCTGATGTGAAGTCAATATTGGTACCGTTGCTCTCATCTGTTGAAAAATCCTTGCTTGTATTGGTGTCTTTACGTATGCAATTCCTCTTATTTGACCAGGCATTGCTGATGAAAATTTCATTAGTCTCACCTTTGAGAATAAACTTGTGTGTAAATCTTGATTTATATCTTTCAATTACATGGCCATTTTGGAAAGGCACTTTTTTGTTCAGGAGGAAACCATCTGTGTTTATTCGATTGTAGTTTCGAGATGGAAAATGTCCACTGCCAAGCAAGGAGAACTGGGACACGGGATCTTCAAAGCTTACTGAATCTTCTTGTTGACTTTCTAGTTGTCTTAACCTAAAAATGAAAAGTGTTGGGTACAGTTATACAGTGTGTGGTTTATTTTATTTTATATATATATATTAGTGCCTTACATAAGTATACACCCCCTTGGACTTTTCCACATTTTGTAGTGTTACAACCTGGAATTAAAATGGATTTAATTGGGATTTTTACCATTTGATTTACACAACATACTTAACACTTTGGAGGTGCAAAATATTTTTTATTGTGACACAAAAGTTAATTAAACAAAAAAAAAGACATTTGTTGGTTGCATAAGTATTCACCCCCTTGAGTCAATACTTGGTAGAAGCACCTTTGGCAGCAATTACAGCTGTGAGTCTTTTTGGTTAAATCTCTACAAGCTTTGCACATCTGGATCCTGCAATTTTTGCGCATTCTTCTTGGCAAAATTGCTCACTCTGTCAAGTTGGATGGGGACCGTTGATGAACAGCAATTTTCAAGTCTTGCCACAGATTCTCAATCGGATTTAGGTCTGGGCTTTGACTGGGCCATTCTAAGACATTCAGGTTCTTGTTTTTAACATGATGCCACCACCATGCTTCACCGTGGGGTTGGTGTTCTCAGAGTGATGAGCAGTGTTGGCTTTGCGCCATACTTAGCGTTTTGCGCTAAGGCCAAAAAGTTCAATTTTGGTCTCATCAGACCAGAGAACCTTTTTCCACGTTTGCTGTGTCTCCCACATGCCTTTTGGCAAAATCCAAACGGGATTTGATATGTTTTTTTTTTTTTCAGCAATGGCTTTCTTCTCGCCAGTCTTCCATAAAGCCCAGCTTTGTGGAGCGTCCAGGTTATAGTTGTCCCATGGACGGTTTCTCCCATCTCAGCTGTGGATCTCTCCAGCTCCTTCAGAGTTACCATTGGCCTCTCGATTGCTTCTCTGACTAATGCCATCCTTACCTGGTCACTGAGTTTTGATGGACGGCCTTCTCTAGGCAGAGTCGCGGTTGTACCATATTCTTTCCATTTTTTAATAATGGATTTAACGGTGCTCCGGGGGATGTTCAAAGTTTGGGATATTTTTTTATAACCCAACCCTGATTGGTGCTTCTCCAGAACTTTATCCCGGACTTGTTTTGATAGCTCCTTGGTCATCATGATGCTGTGTGTTTAGATATGCTCTCTAACAAACTCTGGGGCCTTCCTGAAACAGGAGTATTTAATCTGAGATCATGTGACACTTTAATTGCACACAGGTGGACTCCATTCAACTAATTATGTGACTTCTGAAGGCAATTGGTTGCACCAGAGCTTATTTCGGGGTGTCACAGCAAAGGGGGTGAATACTTATGCAATCAAGACTTTTCAGTTTTTTATTTGTAAATAATTTTCAAAAATATGTATTTTTTTCCCCACTTTGACATTATGGACTATTTTGTGTAGATCAGTGACAAAAAATCCTAATTAAATCCATTTTAATTCCAGGTTGCAACACTACAAAATGTGGAAAAGTCCAAAGGGGGTGAATACTTATGCAAGGCACTGTGTGTGTGTATATATATATATATATATATATATATATATAAAATCAGAAACCAGCCTTAATCCGTATATTTTCCTGTGATCCAATTTTTAATGCCTAGGAACATTTTAAATAACGGCACGATTTTTAAAATACAGACCAATGGGCCAATTTAAAAAATAAATAAGTTGCATTATCTATTAAATAACTGCACATTAGTAAATTACTTTGTGTACATAGTTTAGTCATCTGAAACTCCATGCTTTTGAATACATGAATAATGTATGACACAGTACAAGCCTTCTGTTATTCACAATGCATGTTTGTTCTTTTGTTTATTTTTAAATGTAGAACAGAGAAATTGTTATCCTGCCTTGTTTAAAGTAAGTAATTAGTAATTCAATAAGAAATGTTTGGTGTTGTTTCTTCACAAACCTATTTAAAGAAATAAAACATATCTTACAAAAGTAACACAAAAATAGTCTTCTCCCTGCTCAAAAACAAAGTTAAAGGGGAACACTGCCTGTCACAAATTACATGGAATATTGCTGAACACATTTGGTATGCATGATATGCACAGGTACAGAGTAACTCGGGCCAGTTAATCGGGTATACATTATTTTATGTTCTGCCTTGTCCAGATAAAATGGGAATTAATTCATTGTATTTTTACATAAATCTGGAGAAATGCTTATGAAACTGATTGTACATTATTTATATTTCTTCTGTATACTTTTCTGCACATACCGTTAATATGCCATAGTCGTCAACATTTTCTTCATGCTAATGAATTTACAACTGCAGTGGGGGTGTATGTTACTGACATGTTTACATATGTGTAAGAATCTGTGGGGGGGGGGGGCATAAGTCAATTTAAGAACCATTCGAAACTGACCTACCTTAAAGTGGTGTCTTGGGTAACAGAGCAGTCCTTCGATTGAAGCCCCAGATGTTCATTTGAATACAATTTATTTGGGCAAAGCTGTAAAATGAACAATTAATTTGTGAAGTGACAAGAAGCTGTATTAGAGCATTGTATTGAATCAAAAGGGTACCACAATTACTGTACCATATGGACCATATTCACAAACCATTTACCCTAACCCTACTTTTTGTCTTAATGTCTTGCTTCATTTTTAGAGAAAGTGTGAAAAAATGTAGTAAAGGGTGAATAGTACCAGGCAGAGCCGATTCCATTAGTTATTGTAGATGCTCTGCAAGAATGGTTAACATACATTGAGAAGCCTAGAGCTATCAAAAGTGTGACCTGGAGTTCATGAAAAAGCAGAGCTCAGTCAAGCCTTGAAAAGATAATGTGAGAAATTTCCATCAAGACATTTGTAAACCAGTGTCAAAACAACCTGTTACCCAATGACAACCAAGTAAGAGTACCATACTGACTATGGATTGAAAGCCAAGAGGGCTTTACCGTCTGGTAAGACCCTTGCCTTCGGCTCGGGACATTTAACAGCACAAGGCTGGCCTTACCAGATGGTCAGGCCCTCTGGGTACTATTACTTAAATGGAATCTGAAAACAAAGTTAACAACCGGTAAATACATTTCTTCAATAAAGGCTCTATGCCGATAGAATTTCAATATGCATCTCAAATCCTATCTAGGCATTGGTTAGCTAGTGAGAAACATCAAACCATTGGCATATTTCCTATGCTTGTGATCTCAACCACAGCTGTAGTGTATAGCCCCTTTCACACAGACATGCTCTACCCGGGTCGGTCGGACATAGGTCAAAGTGTGTCGACCCCATAGGTGTAATTTACACGTGGGATGCGTCCACCCCCCCTCACTTTTTCAATGATAGGGAAATGTCCCCTTCACTTTGCAGGAGTACTAAAATGTTTTAATTCACAATTATTTAATGGTATACTTACTGGTCAGTATAGAAGTCAATGAGAAGAAAAATGGGATCGGATCATGATGGTGTTTTACTACTAGGATCTGGATCAGACTCCACTGATCCGTAATATTGATCCGATCTTGGAGCTGCACACACCTTAACTAGGGAAACTGACCAATGAGAAGTGAACGTGGGGTGCCCGTAGTTTAAAGGGCCTGGCTGACACATATGTATACAGCCTGAGATCACAGTAATGTTGGGAGAAAAATGATAAGCAGATGGACAAAGATAGAGGACGATGCACTACATTGGTTTAAGTTTGTAATTCACCATAGCTTGTGTTATTCACTAATATTATCACACTGAGGTTTCTGTCTACTTACAGTTTAACGTTTCATTTTAAATTGAAAAAGTAAGAACATAAGAAAGTTTACAAACGAGAGGAGGCCATTCAGCCCATCTTGCTCGTTTGGTTGTTAGTAGCTTATTGATTGCAGAATCTCATCAAGCAGCTTCTTGAAGGATCGCAGGATGTCAGTTTCAACAACATTACTGGGGAGTTGGTTCCAGACCCTCACAATTCTCGGTGTAGAAAAGTGCCTCCTGTTTTCTGTTCTGAATGCCCCTTTATCTAATCTCCATTTGTGTCCTCTAATCTGAATAGATTCAATCCTTCTAGCCTGTCTGCATACGACATGCCTTTTAAACCCGGGATAATTCTGGTCGCTCTTCTTTGCACTCTTTCTAGAGCAGCAATATCCTTTTTGTAACAAGGTGACCAGAACTGAACACAATATTCTAGGTGAGGTCTTACTAATGTATTGTAAAATTTTAACATTACTTCTCTTGATTTAAATTCAACACTTTTCACAATATATACCGAGCATCTTGTTGGCCTTTTTTTATGGCTTCCCTACATTGTCTAGATGAAGACATTTCCGAGTCAACATAAACTCCTAAGTCTTTTTGATAGATTCCTTCAATTTCAGTATCTCCCATATGATATTTATAATGCACATTTTTATTGCCTGCGTGCAGTACCTTACACTTTACTCTATTAAATGTCATTTGCCATGTGTCTGCCCAGGTCTGAATGCTATCATTTTGAATGACCTTTGCTGCTGCAACAGTGTTTGCCACTCCTTCTATTTTTGTGTGTCTGCAAATTTAACAAGTTTGCTTACTATAGCAGAATCTAAGTCATTAATGTAGATTAGGAATAGCAGAGGACCTAATACTGATCCCTGTGGTACACCACTGGTTACCTCGCTCCATTTCGAGGTTCCTCCTCTAATCAGTACTTTCTGTTTTCTACATGTTAACCACTCTCTAATCCATGTGCATGCATTTCCTTAAATCCCTACTGCGTTCAGTTTGAGAATTAATCTTTTATGCAGGAGTTTGTCAAAAGCTTTCTGGAAATCTAAATAAACCATGTCGTATGCTTTGCAATTATCAATTTTCAATGTTGCATCCTCAAAAAAGTCAAGCAGGTTAGTTAGACACGATCCTTTCCTAAAACCATGCTGACTGTCTCCCAGGATATTGTTACCATATAGGTAATTTTCAATTTTGGATCTTATTATAGTTTCTATAAGTTTACATATAATAGAAGTCAGGCTTATTGGTCTGTAGTTACCTGGTTCGGTTTTGTCTCCCTTTTTATGGATCGGTATTACGTTTACTATTTCCAGTCTGTCGGTACAACCCGTGTCAAGAGACTGTTGCATGATCTTGGTTAGCGGTTTGTAAATAACTTCTTTCATTTCTTTGAGTACTATTGGGAGGATCTCATCTGGCCCAGAGGATTTGTTTATTTTAAGAGCTCCTAGTCCCTTTAACACTTCTGCCTCTGTTATGCTAAAGTTATTTAAAATTGGATAGGAACAGGTCGACATGTGGGGCATGTTGTCTGTGTCCTCCTTTGTAAAAAACTGTGAAAAGTAATCATTTAATATATTTGCTATTTTTTTTTCTTCATCTATGATTTTGCCATTTGTGTCTCTTAGACATTTAACCTCCTCTTTGAATGTTCTCTTGCTGTTATAATATTGGAAAAACATTTTGGAATTGGTTTTAGCCCCCTTAGCAATATTGATTTCGATCTCTCTCTTGGCCTTTCTAACTAAAATTAAAACAGCAAAATAACCTTTGTGCCTTGTGCAAATAGCAAATATATACATCACTAACAAATACATTACCAATAACATTTTACACCAAATTAATCATGATATATTAATTATTGGAAATTATTTGTTTATTTAGCAGACACCTTTATCCAAGGCGACTTACAGAGACTAGGGTGTGTGAACTATGCATCAGCTGCAGAGTCACTTACAACTACGTCTCACCCGAAAGACGGAGCACAAGGAGGTTAAGTGACTTGCTCAGGGTCACACAGTGAGTCAGTGGCTGAGGTGGGATTTGAACCGGGGACCTCCTGGTTACAAGCCCTTTTCCTTAACCAATGGACCACATCCCCTCCATATTACTGATTCAAAATTATTTTGCATGTTTTAAATACATTGCAGACTCTCATTTCTATTTATCAATGTTCCAAAAACTCATTCTTGGTCACATTTTATTTAAATTTTTAAACTAATAAATAAACAATTACCATAACAAACATTATCGTATTCATCATAGTAAAGTTGAGTTCTTACCTGTAAACAGGAACACGTTTAAAGTTTGCAACTCATTGTCTGTAGCTTGGTGTTATTATCGTCGATACGCTGCGGTTTGAGGTTCAAGCTACATCTGCGTATTTTAAGTGGATGGAAGTTGAAAATACTTTTTAAAAACACCCTTTTCTGTTACCAACATAGTACTAGCATAATTTTAATACCCAAACTATTTCTCTCACGTATTTCAATTGTGGGGAAAACTCAACGTTTCTAGAAGTATATTTCATTCCTCTCATTAAATCTGCATGATGCCACACTCGCACAGCACTCAACACTGCCTCAGGGGCCGGTTGTACTAAATTGATTTGATCCTGGATCCAGGCTCCGATCTGAGAGGAGCTTCAGTTGTCTTCGAAGACTAAAGCCGTGGCTTCCTAATTCCATGACTCAGAAGTGACTAAATAATATAGCTATCTGCCACACTCATTAATCATGATGACAACATTGTGCAAACACACACACTTTTGAAATCAAAGTTACACCACTGGTCGACCCACATCCTCAGCTGTATGTGGTTTCAGGAGCAGCAGTGTGAAAGGGGCTTATGTATAGGTTAAATGTCTTACTTTTGGCCTTGTACATTTTCTTGTCATGTTTAATTCTTCCAGCTGACGAACTAACATTCCATATGTTTCCTGTGGAAAATAGACAAAATATTTAAGCCTAAAAATGCTGCTGTATCCCTTATATCCCAAATCGACTTCCTGTCCAGTTTGAGATACCTTGAATTGAATTTGAGATATCTCAAAATGACTTCCTGTCTAGTTTGAGATCTCTTGAAATGGGCCGGAAGTCCATTCAAAACATGGAGCATTTTCACAGGAAGTCAATTTGAGATATCTCAAAATTAGTTTGAGATATCTTGAAATCAAGTTAGTTTGAGATAGCTGCAATTCAATTTAAGATATCTTGAAATGCATTTCGAGATATCTCTAAATGATAATTTGGCTTGCCATAATCACTGTTCTAGAATATAGTTATACGGCACCTGAGCCTTTCTAAAAGTGTGTGGTGGTGTTGTGGTGGTGGGGCAGGGGGAGCAAGGTTATTTCGAACAAACATCTCACAAAGTAAAGCACACACAGAGTATAACCGCAAACAGTCAGGGGGCACCCTATGGAGGGAGATCACTGTAAAAAAAATATTTGTATGCTTAAAGAATTTGTACTTGTAATTACAGGTACAAATCAAAAATACAAATACAAATCAAAAATACGAGTAGAAATCACAAAGTTACGAGTACAACTCAAAAAGTTATGAGTACAGCTCACAAAATTACACCATAGAGGTCACTGGACAGTTCATGAGCCGGCAATTTCGGACAGTACTTCGGCGAAAAGAGCCCTTGTCAGGCCAAGTGAAAACATCGATCGTAGAAATAATAATACGTATGTGTTAAGGAGGGGTGTCTCTAAACAAATCCAGGCGAATCTTGCTAAAAATGCAATCGTTTTCAAAAGAGAAAGC
Organism: Acipenser ruthenus; assembly: GCF_902713425.1. NCBI lineage: Eukaryota > Metazoa > Chordata > Actinopteri > Acipenseriformes > Acipenseridae > Acipenser > Acipenser ruthenus. The sequence goes on from NC_081192.1 coordinate 68,772,039, forward strand.
TTTGAATAGGAAATTAAGCAGACTTTACATTATGGAGATAGGAGAAAAGTCGCCACCGGAAATCTTTGGATTCCCATGATGTACCGCATTGGCGGGGATGGAAAAAAAGGGGGAGTTGACTATCTTGTATATATGGAAGATCTTGCTGAGACTGAGACTGTCCTTCTGTTGGGCGACTTTGTGCCATATTCCCACTTTGAAAATTCCACCAACATACAGCCACTCCTTCCCTTCTATTAGCAATGCAAGGTGCTGGACGCATGCGCTGTTAAATACTCATCGATTGTTCCCACAATCAACAGCCTATCCTGTGACCTCAATGACGTATTTTTGAAAGTGATTTCACGCTCTATCCAACTCGTAATTAGTTGTACTTGTAACTTTGTGATTTGTACCCGTAGCTTTTCTTGATCGTACTCGTATTTTTGATTTGTAGCTGTAATTAAGTACAAATTCTTTTTACTAATACGAATATTTTTGACAGTGATCTCCCTCCATACACCCTACTTATTCAAGCAACACCATATTTACCTACAACTAAGCACGCTCTGAGTTTTATATGTAATGCAGTTTACAATTGATAAAAAAAAATTCAACCACAGACATTGTTTTACTTACCGTGCTAATTGTCCCCGACGACGCACCTGTGAGAATTCAAAGTAATTAAATTATACATATATTGCCTTTTATATATCGACAACTGCAATACAGAATAGGTAAATTGTTGTTACCTATTTCAGCTGTCTCATACGCGGGGATGACACACGCTTTATTCGATTCCAGTTTCCACTAAAATAGCAATTAATGTGTTTAGTATTTTCACGGAATATCAAAATGTTAGCATTACGTCACATATTAAGTACGAATCCAAGAGAAAACGTTTTTTTTTTTTTACTTACATGTTCTTCCTTTCTACTGGAGTTCTTGACTTGTACCCAGTTGCTGGGATCTGTTGTTAGACAAACGTTCTTGCACCTTTGCATTCTGTCAAACACAGAGTGATTTCAAAGTTAAAAATTCAAATTACAAAAATCCACCCGTCTCTGATCTGCTTCCGAAATTAAGAGAAGACGTGGAAATACACTTGTAAGTCTTTTGTTGTGTCATCACACAGACTGGTTAAATATAATCTTATTATCTTCTCTGTCTCTAAGTAACAGATGGCTTCACGTTGTGTTAATAGAACCTCTCAGATTACTCCTGTCACATTGACCCTCTTTTTATTTCACAACCCTTTGTTGCAGTTTGAAAAGGAGACACAATATTATTGACAAGACACGAATACTGTATTTGCGGCAGGATTTCTGTTACATTTGCATGTTATTATGTGAAAACGGGCAGTTAAGCATATTGTACATACTCGTCTTCTTGTAATACTATGTCTTTGAACCACACAAAGCTCATCAACACTTCTCTATTCTTTTTGCTTCCTCATGAAGTATCCATGACAACGACAATCAACTGCCTTGACTGGAAAGACAAGCTGATTCAACCTTAAATTCACCAATACGTTATATCACGACTCCAGTTTACAGCTGCTGGAATACAAATAATAGGCTACATATAATTTGACATTTTAAAAAAAGTTAAACTAATATGTAACAGTATTAATGATATAGATGGTATAGTACAGAAAAATAACCAATTAACATACCTGCCAACTTATACATATATAGCATGCTAGCCCCCCCCCCTATCCCTAACTAACTATACTCCCACCCAAACCCAGCTGTACACAGTCACCCCGCCCCCCATCAATTTTATACATCTGGTTAATGCATAATCAACCAAAACGGGAAGCACAGAAAATAGTTAATTTTTGGCATTGCTGTTGAACTTGTCTACTGTTGCTGTAGGTGTTTTCTATAAAACGTTTGTGCCATTTAAATTCTTGAAATGACTCATGTAGAGTAAATTGGTCATAATGAAGCTTACTAGACTAGTTTAATATTGAATGTGCCAGCTGCTAGCAGTCCAAATGTGTTGAAGCTTACCACAGAGAAACCAACAAAGGACGACAGAGTCATTTATTTAGATAGCAGATATCTCTGCTTTTGTATAAGTGTTCTGAGGTATTTAAACCCACATAATTTCAATAATTTCACTGGGCTATTAACAACAAAGCAATATATAAAAACATATCATTAACATACATCCCCTGCCATGGCTGTAAATTTGGTGAAAAACAATGACCATGACATATAGCAACAGAACAGAATAGTATAGAATAGGAATAAGCAAATTAAATGTTTAATCGCAGTTTGATACGCAATTATCCAGATATTTGCAAAAATGTAATTGTGACATACAGGCGGGTGGATGAGCACCCCCCTATATCCCTAGACTCTAATACTCTCAATAACTTATGCTAAAAAATATATTTCATGACAACTGGATGAGCAACAAAAACGTATTGACACATAATTCCCCAAATGATAAGCTTTTTTTTATTTTTATTTAACTAACACACAAAAAATAATTTACAGTTGTACAACTACAATAAATATGTCCTACTCCCATGTTAATAATGTCTTTAGACCTGGTGTGGCTCTTGTTTTTTTTTTAAACTAGAACTTGACATGCTTTTTGTGTGTGTGTGTGTGTGTGTGTGTGTGTGTGTGTGTGTGTGTGTGTGTCTTTGCATTGTATATAACCTCTTGTTCGTTTACATTTGTTAAAACTGGCACTGTTACATAGCAACAAGCTACATCATTTAAAGACTCAAATTTGTTGTTTGGTGGCTGTGGCTGCCATTACAGTTGTGCTACACCCAGTGTAAAAAAAACAAAAAAAACTTTAAAAGTTAAATAAAATATATAATTTTCAAATAAAAAAAAGATGAGACCACTAGAATTATTTTCACATACTGTAATCCCACAAGACTTACTGACACATGTGCTCTATTGTTAGCGTACCAATAGTGTCAGTAGTACTTACTCCTCAAAAATCCATTGAAAAGAACAGCTCATAGCACTGATAATGATGTGACTCACTGAGTTTGATATACAAAAAAAAAAAAACAGGACTTACTTGTAACCAGATGAAACAGTTGACAAGCCCCACTGCAGTGCAGTATAAAAACCTCAGTCACACCAGTTGAACGAAGAACAGTGTTGTAATGTGTTCTTTCTTTGCTGTACTAAGAAAGGCCTTGTAATCTTTTCCCGTTTTGCATTATTTATTATGTTTCGATCAGGCACCCAACTGTTCTTCAAATGGAAGTCATTCCCTGTGTTTTGCTTTAGGAATAAACAGTAGGTCTTTCTCAGATTTCATCAAATGTTGTATTATTCACATAGACCACCAGCTTCTCAAGCAGTGTCCAGGGACAACTGAAAAAGTCTGCAAACCTTAACACCCAGTTAATCATATACCTGAAGTTTATCAACTGTAAAGTTGCTTTGAATAATCCTGGGAAACACTGTGCACATCCGATTAGAATGAATGCATTGTAATAGATTCCTACCAGAGTTTTAATATTATCATATTGACATTTACTGATATTATTTATAAAACTAAAAACAGCTTCAAAATTCACCTCCAGGTTGACGGCAGATACTTTTATGTTAACCAGGTTAGAAGATTTTTCCAACTTCAGGTGAAGAATCCATGTACTGGCGGTGTCAATGTCTGATGTAATCCATCATGACACCCTTTCCAAGTGTTTAGAGAGGGTTTATTTGATTATCCTCATTTTTCAACCAAAGATCATTTATAACCCCATATAGTTTTGTGAATAGGGCCAATGTTATTTTTGTTTTGCAAGAATAAAAGTATTTGTTATTGAAATTGAACCTTTCCTGAGTGAAATAAGACAGATTAAACCATTTTAAAACTTGTATAATAAATAATACTACAATCGGTCACACGCACAGTATTTAGTAGGTCTAAATGGTGGTATTCCCTCTAGTTATTCAATAGTGTATTTTAACTTCATCATTAAGTCTGTCAGTGTAACAACAAATCTTTATCTTTGAACTTGAGCTATAATCAGCTTTGGCAAATAAGAGGATAATATCTAATCCATACCTACAATACGAATGACCCTGTGCAGCAGGTGCATCAATTCTCCTATTAAACCCTATCAACCACAGATGTCGCTACCTAAAGTAGACACTGAGTCTGCGTGTTATGTCACTAGTCTGACAGCTATCACTGTGTATCGTTCTACCAACTTTGTTTTTTCTATCAGCTGACTGTCAAACATACTGTAGTGCAGTCACTCATGAATAATTCAAAGGCTTGCAGTGGCGCATGTATTTCAATTCAAATAAATACCTATCAGTACATGTGCCTCACAGTTTCTCAGGCACTGCAAGTATATTAAATTAACAAAGGGTTTGATATCAGTGTCATCATAATGTAGTTAATTACAAACTCATGTATCACCTGTTACTAGCATTGCTAACTGAATACAAAACATAACCTTTGCTGTGCTTACATTTACGCTACTATGTTATTACTTTCTCTGAATCAATTGGTGCTCAGTATAATTAGGATTACAGTTGTTCTTTTCAGAGCTCATTGTTTAAATTTTAAGTTTTCATGTATAGTATTTGACATGGTTAACATTCCAACTCTACTTACAACAGTTTAAGTATTCAATCAGCTACTAGGAACAAGACGAGCGTAAATGTTCTTGTGTACAGTAAAATAATCTTGTTTTGTTCTTATACTTTGTTAATAGGATATGTATAACAGGTTTGTGTAAATGGCTTGTAACTCATGGTCAAAGAATTGCAATGCAAATAACATCACTGACTTGTATTTTGTGGTATACAAAAGACAGTTGTTCAAGAATACTGTAATACAGATGCAATAGTCTGTGATACATGATAGGCTCTTTCACCATTGTCAGCTAGCGGCAACAGCAATTGCATACAACCACACTTATAAAGCTCCTAATGTGAAGGAAACAAGCATGGATGGGAATCTGACTTGGAAAGAAATATAGATCGCTTAAATGCACAGTCCCATCTGTCCTGATTGAAAGAAATGCAGAGATTCTACATCTTCCTCAGATGTAATCCAAAAATCTCAATAAATCAAACAAGGCAACTGATTCATTATTTGGAGGTTTAAAAAATGCTTTTCTACAAGATGGTGCTAACATGGTTCAGTTGTTACAAAGCTGCTCATCTATGCAGCTGTACATCATAAATGAAAATGAAATTCCAAAGATGCTTTCATTTCAATACAGTGGATATAAATGCAAGTTATTACAATGAATATAAATGCAAGTTATTACAATGGATATAAATGCAAGTTATTACAATCAATTATCTGATCCACTGTAAACATATAAACACTAACAGTACTTAGCCCAACACCTACTTTGTTAGTAGCTCCATTAAAAATGCAACACGTAAAATGTGTACTGTATTTTCTAATATTGAACGCAGTGCAACAAGCGTCATTCAGATGGTATCCGATTAGGAAACTGCCTTTATTAGATTACAATTTTGACTTCTTTTGGAAGAAGCTCATAATTGCATTCATGCATTCATCAGAGAGCCACCTCTCCACCAGCCTCTCGACCTCTTGATTGTTGACCTCATGGAGCTTCTCCTTCTCCATCCCTCGGACCAGTTGTTTTGAGAAAGCCAGAGACTGAAATAATACATAAAGAAGAAAGATAATTAGATTGGTGCCCTTGTAAAATAGTGACAAGATGGAATTCAGTGTCGTAATTAAGACATTAAGCAAAGAACCGAAGTTACAAATCATCTCAATTCCCTGAAGTAGTATTATGGTACCTAGTCAGAGCAAGATTTTTTTTGTTTTAAACTCAACCACCCTTGCGTCTGGTTGGAAATGGTTTCCTATCAATACTGGTGGATAGATTGACAACAGGTTTAAATGAAAGCATTTGACCATATCCGTTTTAATACCAAGAGAAAACAACTTGTACGTTCTTCAAGGCTTCGTTAAAGGTGCTATCACTTACATTCTTGGGAAGCTGAGCATATGTTTTCAGCCGAGTCCATACTTCCTTTTGAAAAGTGCCATCAGGGAAAACTTCGGTGACCAGCCCCAAGTCACACGCTTCGTGAGCAGTCAGCTTCTTGTTAAACAGAAGCATTTCATTCGCCTATGGGAGACAAGTTTGTCACACACCCACAATGGTGTTGATTATTATTTTTATTTTTTTATTACAAAAAAACAGAAATAACATTTTTTTGCTTAACAAAGGGCCTTGATCCACTTTACCTATTCAATTAAAATAGGGTAGAGTAATGGTGAAGTGTAAAGGAAAATAACATGAAAAACTTCCTACTTTTTACAAACCCTGCCTATATAAAAAGTGTCCAGCACTTTTTAAAAGAGATATAAAATGACAGAACAATTTTACCTCCACCACTTTATAACACTTCTAGCAAAATACAAGACCTGCTGATTAACATTTGACCAAGACACCTTTAACAAGTTAAACAGTGACAGTTTCACTGAAGGCATCTAAGACACAGACATAGTGTATACAGGAATCCAATACAGGAATTTGAAATTTATATATATATATATATTCTTTACTTTGTCCTTTGAGTGTTAGCCATGCTAAGAATACTCAAAGTCAAATCACTTTTATGGTGGCAAAGATTATAAAGTGAAGCACATGAAACCCTCTTATCTTACCTTCGCCGTGCCCATTATCTTAGGAAAGATGTAAGAGGAGCATCCTTCTGGACTCTGTCCAAGCTGACTAAATGGTGTGTGAAATGTTGCCTGTATGGAGCATGGAGAAGACGCATTAGTTTGTTTTGACTTTTGACACAACCCTCTATAAATGATCAAATATATTACGAGTCAACTATTCAATTTCAGTTTGTAGAGGTGTTTTGTACTAAAGGTGCTGCCTCATTAGACAGTTGGACTTTTCATATATTTTAAAATGACACACATTCACACAGACAAACACATTATTACTCATTTGTGTTGGGAGTGTGGGGACATTTTAGGATCTTCACTTGTACCACATGCTAAAAGGATTAGGAGACCAGTGCTTTGGTCAGTGGGGAACATTACTAAAATACATTATTTTTGAAGCTACAGCAGCCTAAGTGGTTTACACCTTAAAGGCCCCCATGTTTTTAAAAGTTGTAAAAGCTTACCTTCAATTTGCGTAATATCCCCTTTTATTTTGATGTATTTTAGGAGCGTTAATGCAATTTCAGCATTAAACAGATATTAAGCAACTCTCACTAGCAAAGGGTTAACACAAGCTCTGGATTATCTTCACACTTTCTTTTCCATTACTCTGATGTCATTTTTAGCAATGGAGAGGAGATAGTGATCACATGCACATTTAGTCCTTAAGCCACCTCGGTATCTCTCCTGCTTGCACACTGAAAAAGTGTAGCAGCCTCTCAGCACAGTGTAACAACCGATCTTTCAGGCAAGTCTGCATTTGCTCTACTGTTCTCCACCACTCATGTAGCTCCCTTAACAAATACAGCCCTCCCACTCGCAAGTCTCAAAAGCACATCACTGAAAGTCACCCCATTCCACCCTCCATCAACTTCCAACATTGAGTCTACAGATTTGAATATGAATGGAAAACAAGAGGAGGGCAAGAAACGTGCTTGCAAATGCAATGAGGCTTTCCTTGAGTATGGCTCCACCAGTGTAATATGTCACAAGGTGTTACCTAGTGAAAGCATGAAGCCAAATCAATTGCAGCAACACTTGGAAACCCTTCAGAAGGAATATGTGGGGAAACCAAAATCATTTTGCCTGCTGCAGTTGATATGGTAAGAATAACATGTGGGGAAACTGAGAGCGATACCTCTCTCCAGCAACACTGAAGCGAAGGACTCAGGTGATAACAAATCAAGAAAACATGCTGGTGGAACAGCTGAAAAACAAGGATGCTTTTGCACTTCAAGTTGATTTGAGCACTGAAGGGCATGATGCACAATTCTTAGCTTTTGTGTGATACTTATGAGAGAGTGCAATTCTCAAAGACATTTTGCATGATACACAGAAAGCAACTGGTAACTAAATATTTAAGCGCAGAGCTAGGTGAATTCTTGCAGCAGGCCACATCCATTGTGAACTACTTCAAGCCTCACCCTCTTCGCACGTGTCTGTTTGCAAAACTGTATGAAGACATGGGGTCCGCTCACAACGTGTTGTTGTTCCACACTGAAGCTCGCTGGCTCTCAAAAGGATGGGTACTACAATGATTTTTTGAAATGAAAAAAGCTGCTTGCCTATGTGATGGACTGCAAAAAAATTGAATTTTTTGATTTTCTCTGATCAAAATAAGATGTTCCTTCTTGCATATGCCACAGCAAAACTGAATGAACTGAATGCAGGTTTGCAAGGAAAGAACACCAACATCTTTCAGCATTCGTGAAAAAAATTGCTTTCTGGAACAATATCTATATCTAAGTCAAACTATGAATCCACAGCTTTGCTTTCCTGACTGACAATTAAATTATTCCACCTCCCACAAAGGTCATGGCTGAACCCCCCCAAACTTAGACATGACAAAATATGACTGGGTGTAAAACCCCTTTCAGTGCACGTCTGATGCTATGGTCTTGCCAGCAGCTGAAATCGAACAGCTAATTGACATTTCCTGTGATCGACACTTGCAAGGAACATATGTCCGACTTTCTGTCCTGGAGTTCTGGTTCAGTGTCAAGAGTTAATGCCCTGCACTCTCAACACATGCCTTAAAACCGATTGCCAGCACTTATTTGTGTGAAGCTGGATTCTCCGCACTTGTGTGCATCAAGTCTCAGTATCGAACCACCGTGGATGTAATATCAAATTAGATTTGCAGTTTCAACCACACGGCTGGATTTTGAGAAGCTGTGTCACAACATGCAAGCCCACATGTCACATTAGACTTGTTGAGTACATTAAATAACGTATTAATGCGTTGGGTGCGATGTTTTTTGGTTGCTTTCTGGGGTCACGTACATTAAGTCTGAAAATGGGGTTGTGCAGGAAAAACATTTGGGAAGCTCTGCCTTAAGGATTGTTGTTTGCTACTCACACCAATCAGAGTATTTAAAAAAAAAAAAAAAACACACACTGTTGATACCCCCCCTTCCCCCTCCTAACTAAAAAAAATACATTTTATAAAATGAGACTCTCTGCTCAAGGCACACATTTCTAAATCATCCAGCTGTATTTGAAATTCAAATTTAATATATTTATATATATATATATATATATATATATATATATATATATATATATATATATATATATATATATATATATATATATATATATATATATACTAATATTGAACAAAACAGTTTATAGTGTTTTCCTGTTGCCATGCCAAACATGTTGGGTTGCTAGGTGAGCTCAGCCTATCAGTCTGTTATTTCACAATGGAGGAAATTAGTTCAACTAGTGAAAGTGGTACTGCTTCTTAGTCTGCAATAGATCAGAGATTGATGGTTCGAATGTAGATTTATTTCACACACCTTTATGAAGCAGAACGAATAGCCGCTGAGAGGAGTTTGTTGCAGAAACATCCTTCCACTTATTTATAAACAAGTGCGAGTCTATCTGCATGAGTTCCAAAATTCAAATCTATATACATGGGTTTCAAAATTATTAAAAAGCAACAGCACTAGCAGAAACATTAAATTAAATCATAGCCTATTTACATTTAAGCTGCACTTTGTAACCCTTATTTACATCTATTCAGACTGCATTCAGTGTCTTCTTGAACTTGCTTGCTTGTTTACAATGCAGCTGCTGGTTTAAGCAATGGCTGCTCTTGAAAGCAGCAGACAGAGTCAGTGATTGCAGTGATAAAGGTTCACTTTCATTAAGTAACTCTACTCTGCTCCCATTTCAACCTTTCCTCCACTAAATCTTTTTTCTTAATCTGGGAGCATGGCTGTTTATTTGTACTCATTGCCTTAGTACAGAGCACCCTGGGTTCTAATCTGTTCATTTTATTTTAATAAAACAATCCCTAATGAAGAACAAATGTTGGTCAAAACATCAGCCTTGTATGCAGTACTGCAGTTTCCAGCAACACAAAGTGATGACCTGATTAGAAAAGGTAGGAAATCATCTTTCTGACAAGAATCCATTACTCTGTATCCAAACTGCCGTAACATTCCTGCTCTACTGCCCCGCTTTCTCAAGCTGTGAGACAAAAGACTTACCCTGTCTGTGGCGTAGACAACATCAAACAATCCCAACACAGTGACTGATATTCCAACAGCTGGGCCATTAACCAGTGAAATCAGTGGCTTAGGGTAATCAATGAAAGCATTCACAAAGTTCCTGCAGAAAAAAAAACGGTATTGCATGTCTTTTACAATTATTATTATTGGTACAAATATTTTAGTATTAGCACTGTGTGTGTGTGTGTTTTTTTTTTTTTTTTTTTTTTTTTAATAGCCTATATACAAAAAAAAAAAAAGATTTAGTGCAACCTGTCACCTGTCAAACTGCAAAGCAACTTACCATTAAGTCACACACTAATTCAGTAGTATAACCCTCAAACAACATTGCCCAATAGGGCATGAAAACATCTCAAAATCACAGAGGAGCCACTAAGTTCTCAAGTATTTATCCTCTACACAAATTGTTAAGCAACATTTAGCACAAACATGGGCCAATTTGAGATACCAATAGAATATTTTGTATCTATGAATAGATCAATTGGAAAAGATTCTGAAGCTAAAACAGCCCATGTGGTTTGCACCATAAAGCCCACTCCTAACCCTAACTTAAACTAAAAATTAAGAGTTTGAGGGTCATCATGATCCTGACCTATCATTTGAGACTCATAGTAGGAAAGTTACTCAAGTATCTTTTTACCATTTGAGAAATATAGCCAAACAGACCAATTATTTCCATGTCTGATGCTGAGAGACTAATGCATGCCTTTGTTTCATCTAGAATTGATTATTGTAATGCACTTTTTTCTGGTGTCCCAAAACGTTGGTATCCTGTTTGCAGCTTGTTCAGAATACCGCTGCTAGAATTCTAACTAAACTCAGGAAAAGTGATTATATTACTTCCATGTCTACTATTTAGTTAAGCCTAAATCATCTTTACACTGGCTCCCTGTGCAGTACAGAATTGATTTTGAGGTTTTGCTGTTAACTTAGAAGGCCCTGAATGGATTAACACCTAGTTATTTGCAGGAGTTACTGACCCTGTATCTTCCAAACTGCACTCTGAGATCACAGGAAGTGGGGCTGCTGGTTATTCCTAGGGTCAACAAAAGCAACACGGGAGGCAGGGCTTTTTCTCGTAAAGCTCCTAAATTATGGAATGCTCTGCCTTCGTCTGTCAGGGAAGCTGAGACTATTCAGTCAAGACTAAAAACGCACCTTTATAAAATGGCTTTCTTATCTCAGTGTGCTTTAATGTAACTTTAAAATTGCTGCTTTTGTATTGTGTACATTATTTAAATCTGTTATTTAAGTGGTCTGATTGTGGCAGTTGTATGTGTGACTTGCTACACAAATGTACTGTGGTTTTTTTTTCTTTCTGCTATGTACTGTCAGAACCTTTTCAGTTAGAACATAAAATATGTTTTCTAGGTGTAGAATCGTATCTTCATTTTGTGAAATATCCCCCTTTACTTTGGTGTATTTTAGGCGTGTTAATGCAATTTAAGCAACTTTCACCAACCAAGTGTAAACAAAAGCTCTGGATTTTCATCACACTTTCATTTCCATTGCTCTGAAGTAATTGTTTAGCGATGGAGATGACACAGTGATCACACACACATTGACCCCTTAACTGAGCTTTCACCTCAATAATCATAGAAAAAAAAAATGGTGCTCTCTTTACAATTCTATGTTGTAAAATAATTAGATCCAAAACCATTTGTTTATTCACATTTGCTTGGGGTGGTTGCCTAAAATAAATTTGGAATTGTGACAGTTGTGCATCAACAAGCCTAAATCAGTTCTCAAAGAAAGGGGAAGATTACACAAAGGTAAATCGGTTTGTTCTACTCCAATTTTCCTTGTTGATGCACAACTGTCACAACATTCCTTTTCGTTATTAAAATGAGGGGTTTGGCATTTAATCATTAGGAGAATAATGGGCTGCTCTGCTGGCTGAACAGCGAAAGTGGTCTGGAGAGTCTCAAGTATAGCCTTTGCTTTCTTCAGATTCTTACTTAAGTAGTTCTCCTGAATCCTTTGCCATCTGTTCTACACCTCCTGCTGGAATACTTGTAAAGTTATTCAGGTCATTCCCGCTGCAGTAATAATCACCGTTGCCTAAAGGCAAGATAAAAAAAAGGTTAACATGCTCACTGGAGGCAACCGCTGGACAGCATGCACGATAACAAAGCTGTCAATAATTGAGTCTTACATTTCAAATTGGTAGTTTCACCATCTGATCACATACATTCAGCCATGTCTTATTAACATAACCCCCTCCAGATTCATATATAGCAAAATTCTGATGCTCTCAAAAACTGTGTTTTAAAGCTTTAAGAAAAATTGAATAAATTATTATTTCTTTATCCAAGGCGACTTACAGAGACTAGGGTGTGTGAACTATGCATCAGCTGCAGAGTCACTTACAATTACGTCTCACCCGAAAGACGGAGCACAAGGAGGTTAAGTGACTTGCTCAGGGTCACACAATGAGTCAGTGGCTGAGGTGGGATTTGAATCGGGGATCTCCTGGTTATAAGCCCATTTCTTTAACCACTGGACCACACAATCCACTTGAGACTAACCATCCCAACCAACATTTAAAGCTTATCAGGAACACACTTTTGGGGAATCTAAGGGTATTGTCACAGGTATCCCAGTTATTTCAGTGCCATACAAATGATTTTATGGACAGCTCTAAACACTATCATATACAAAACCATATTTTAATACCTGAGGATATTTTAGGAGAGGTTGGCAATCAAAGTGGAAAAAATCTTGTTCTTCAAGAGGCACAACATATAGTAAATGGATATTTGAACTTTTATGCTAATTTGGTTGTTTTTGTACATGTAGATGATATGCCTCAAAATGTTCATAGAGCACTGTAGTTATTCGTCATGTGTGAAATAACTACAGCCCTCTGATGTTCATATGTTCAGTATTCTGCTTATGTAACATGTATAAATGTAAGGAAAATAAGGTATGTTTAAACCTGTATTTAGGGCTTGATGTTTTCAGGTTTTATTTTTGATCACAACATCCCTTTAAACTTATTTTGAGCCGATTCTGTTCCTAATTAAACTCAGAAAAAGATGCTAAGTAAAGTCACTTGTTTTTACCTTCATATATTGACAGAGCCAGATCCTGTTTCGCTTCATTTTTATTTCAAACAGACAAATTACGTTAACTGCTCATTGCTGATCCTAATTGCATTTAATGATTGCACTCAGAGTTAATCACTGTTCTTTTGTTATTTACACTCATTTAACAGTTATCTTGACAGATTTTATTTTCAGCATAAAATACCCACTATGGAGTGTACACTGATAGCAAGTCCACCATTTCAAATCTCCTTGATTTTAGCAAGGTTTGTTAGGATGCAGTGACAGCTTAAATACAAACTGAAAAGTTCAAGCCCTACCTGTATTTGAATAATTACTTTCCTTATAAGCAATTAAAATAAAAAAAAGGAAAAAAAAAAAAAAAAAAAAAAATCAAGCAGCAGCAACGATTACAAAAGGTTATTCGATGCTGGCTCGCTCCACACTTGTAGAACATGCACTCGTACTGTACTTGAATAAAATCAATATACTGCATGGGCACACTTATCAGACATTTCCAAACTCGACTCAGGACAGAGAAGTGGCAGAGTCAAAGCTCCTAATACATGCAGGGTAGACGATTATATTCTCAAAGTTAGCTGTTTGAACACATAGGCACAAGACACTGTACATGAACAGCTGCATAAATATTCATTCTGAAGCAGAAGGGTACCTGTCAGCACGGTTATCACAGAGTCATCCTTTGCAGCTTGTTCGAGCGCTTGCATTATGTCACTGTACATCTATAGTGATGAAAAGAAAATCAAATGAAGACTCTCCTCATACCAGAATGTTTTTTTGACACACCAAGCACTGTGGTGCTAGTCTGACTTCAAAATAACTTTGATATACATTGTCAGGTGTTTAGCTTGTTCAAATAATTGCAACCAAATTGTTAGTCTAACTAAGCAAATACAATACAGTTAATAAGTCGGACATCACTTTGTGGTGAATTCGATTGTCAAACGGCAATGCAAGCACCTTCTGTTTCATACGATATTGCGTTTAAAAACAGGTACTACTGCATTGAAGTACTGCACCTGTACAACACAATGATACTGAAGCAATTATGCAAACTTTTTTTAGTGCAAACAAATAAAGCTGGATTAAAAATGTGTCAAGTCCATGACTTCATGAGTATGAAAGATTTATTCATTCAACAGTGCCACATTTGTTTAACAGTTTGTTTAATGCAAGTATAGACACCCTGCTGTTTTGTTTACCTGTCTGTGTACCCTTTAGTTAATTACTTAACTTTCAATGATAAAATGTTTTACCATTAGTCCAACATTAAAATAACATAAAGAAATAGATATGTAGATAGTCAAATATTGTCATATGTACATAAAGACAGACTGACATTTACCTTATATGCCCATAATACTCCTTAGATTGTGACAAAAAATGTAATAACCAAGTTTCCTCACAATCAGATAAGTGGTTCTCTAGATATTTGGAAATCTATAAATTGCAGCATAAATACAGAATACACCATAAACATTAATAGAGTACTGTAGTTATCCCACCAACGAGGGTAGCAGAATATCCCACGTGGCCTCAATAAGTGTGAAATAACTACAAAACGTTAGCTACTGTACTTTTTATATTACCTGTGTTAAGGTTTTTTTTTGTTTTTTTTAACCCCAGTCCATGCACTGTTCTTCAACTCTAGCTGTCTGTCAGACATATGTTACATCAGCTAGATCAAGCAAAATATATTTATATTAGCAAGCACCAGTACCTTCTGGTGCTTAGCAGTATATTGCCAGCAATACACTTGGAAAGTCTATCCAAAATATTTGAGCAATTACAATAAGAATAAATCAGAATTATTGAAACATCATAAAAAGGTAAGGGGACAGCCGAAAAAAAACCCCAAAAAAACAGTAAATGTAATTTGAAGCACTTACTCTAATATAACCTCCAGTATTATTAATGCATTTAAAGTGTTACACTGAGATCTGACACCCCTCCATTGTCTTACCCCAACAGTGATTGCGTTCTTCTTGTCGGGTCTGTTTAATCGAATGGTGGTAATGTTGTTCTCTGAAGTGACTTCAAGCGTCTCAAAAGCTGCCTTGCTACCCGAAGAAGCCGCTGCAGCCTTTGGGGGCGCCTCTGCAGACACCAAAGATGCTACCAGATCAACATATTTCTGCCTGGCATCCTCCTGCAATAGGCATGGTTGTTAAATATTTGCTATGCAGATCTCACATGGACATTTCTTTTAAAGAAATGTATGATGTACTTGAATTTGTATTTGACATACAAGGTTAAAAAAGGACTTGGTCTGCCTGTCAGGTAATCTGTTACTTTAATTTCCTAGGCACTTTGACCTGTCTTCGGGGTCAAAGCATGTTAATCATCAGGGGAAGTAGTGGTTTGGATAATGAACAAAGAAACGCCTGCAAACAGAGCTTTCTGTAACTTACTAAAGAACCAGACAGCGCTCCAGGTAAGCTGTGTACTGGGTGTTTTACACATTGAAAGAATATGAATTTAGCATGGTATTTAAATTGAATGCATAAAGAACATGCATAGCAAGCTTGCTCCACAGCTTGAGTTCGCATGTTATGAAGCATCCTGGCATCTCAATGGTCACTTCTGAATACAGTGAATAAGAATGGGTCAGCCAATTGTAGCCTGCCTGGCACCATTAAAAAATAAAATAAACAAACAAACTAAGGTTGAATCCACTCACTGACAATGCATGTTTGTGACTGGTAAATAAGTGACTGGATTCTTGATGCACGATTTTTCCGCGTCATCTTAGTCCACCTCAAGCAAACCTACCAAGTTACCTTTCTGTCAACCACGTTTTTGGAAGGTAAATCTCTATAATAAATACAATATTCTGGTGTTTGGAGTGTCGGGATGCTTTATATTGTTATAGCAAGGTGATATCATAAATAGGCTATATAGTGTGTGCATGCAGGCCTTTTGTTAAGTATATTCAACCTGCAGCTTATATGCAATAAATGGCCGCTCTAGTGCACTGATAGTGTAAGGATTATTGCCCACGTTGTCAAACAGGTAACGCAGTAATAACGATCTATGATGGGGTACGGAACAGAAAAGTCAGGGCACTTTTTTTTTATTATTTAAATCGCTCTTCTGCAGTGATTTAGAGAACAGATCACAAACCCCAGTGCACTAGAGCGGCCATTTTGAAAAGAGCTTTGAAAACAGAGTTTAACGTTTTAAGTGTAAAAAGTTGTCAGGATGTTAACAATGAAAAGAAAAATTATAGGTACATTATTTAAACAGTTCTAACAACACGTGGGGATGTATAATGCCAAGTTTTATGAAACCCCGCTACTTACTCCAAGAAAACCAGTATTTGTTTTTATTTATTTATTTTTTTACATCTGTTGAACTGTAGGAAATGGCCAAGCCATTTGGGGGCTTGTCTTCACTTACCAGAGACAAACTACCGAGGGATTTCCAGGCATCCCATTTGGCCTTGTTGACAAAGTCGAGCATGCTCGGCTTTGGAGCATTACAGGGTCCTTGTGTAGCCTGTTGAAATATGATCAAAGGTCACTTAACAACCGATAAAAGCAGCAGTAGATATGGTTCTTATAAAAAGGATTACAGATAACTGCACAATAAAACCATTTCATCTGTAAACCAAGGCATACTTGGCTTGCATGTTCTGCATTCACAATTTTCCACTGACCTTAAGCATTTTTTTACCAAAGCTTTGATTCAGAACAATGACTAGGTTCTCAATTGCTCTGGGTTTTGTACTATGCTAGCACCTGAATTATCAGGACATTTCAACCATCATTAATATATTTACAGTAAATATAAATCACCACATATTTCTATTCACATGTGTAAACACCTGAACAGTTTTACATTTTTTTAAAGGCAAAATATGCCTTTTATAGTGCAAGAATCAGTAAAGCAAAACAGGCATGGAAAAAATGATTACATTCTCAAGGACACTTGCTTCTAAAAAATAATGTAGGCTTTTGCAGAAAGAAACAATGAGACCCACTTTTGAAAAGTGTTCTGCCATTAGCGGGCATACAAAGTACTTGTTCAGCAAGTCATGGAGGGCTCTTGATAGTTGCGTATGTAACCTAAACAAAAGGTTAAGAGCTCTTGGCAGGCAATGATGTCACATGGCCTGAAGCTGCTGACATGGTACAAAGTTGAACTTAGGGAATGTTCCCCCTCAGGCTCGTTAACCCCTTTACAGCCCATTGTGTAATTCTTTCTAATAAAAAAACAACTTCACTATTGAGCTGGATTATTTAAGATGGGCCTACCAGCAGAGACAAACACAAACTGCAGACTCCACTCAATTGCTATCTGTCTGCAAGCTGGCATTTAGCTTACAACCATTTATATGATACTGCAGCATTCCTATTTATTAAAAAAGTGTCCTTGTTAGTATAAAAGTTAATCCTGGCATGTGGCATGATAAATACAAACTAATAGTGCTGGGACGAGTATTGTATTTTCATGCTTGGATATCTGTTCAAATGTATTTATCAAATATTATTTTATTGGAAAAACAAACCATTATATGTAACACTGTATTAAAGTAATTTTTATATACACTGCTGTGCAAAAGTCTTAGACATGTTGCATTTTTCTATTCTGATGCACTATGGGCATCAACAATTTACTCAAAGCCTCCACTTGTGTTTTCTACTATTATAACAACCTTGACTTGCATAAAGAAGGAAAAACATTGAGTGAAATAGCTCGCATCACTTGATTTTCAAGGTGTGGTATCCGAAGCACAATCAACAAGTACAGAGAAACATTATCTGTAATTGACAAACCCAGGACTGGATGACCCAAAAAGCTGTCTAACAAGGATGAGCAATACTTGATACTATCCTTAATGTATAGGTGTCGTTGTCCATCCATCAACAGTCCAAAGCACCTTTGACCATTGTTCCAGAGTCCAATTTTTGTGTTCTTCTGCATATTTTAGCCTTTTAGTCTTGTTCCCCTTTCTTAATAGAGGTATTCTTACTGCAACACATCCTTTAAGTCCTGATTTCAAGAGTGACCTGTTGATTTGATAACCTTAGTTTTCTTGTATTTTTTTTAACCCATCAGTCGTTCTTCACAATAAACAATGTGGCAAAAGACACATTTACATAAAGTAATAGCATTACTGTTTATTTTTTATATTAGCCGAACAAGCTAGCGAAAACTGTCAATTTTAGCTAAAGCGCATTGAGAAAAAAAAACACACGTTCCATTTATTACATTTCACATAACAGAAAATAGGTTTACAACATAAAACAAAACGTTGACTGCTATAAATAACATTTCCCTTGCAAATTGGGCCAGTGTTGGAAAACATGAAGCATTTTGGAGTGTCGTACACATCTATATCACCCAGTTCTTTAAATACGGGGTCACAAGCAGCTGTGCATGTTGATACTTTATTATATATATTATAATAAACCCCACACATCAGATAGGAGGTGTTTTTTCACTTGCCATTTTAGAAATCGTTGTGCAAATTTTGGAAAGTTGGTAAATCGGTGCAAGGTAAAACACATTGCGATACATATTTCTAATTTTTTATCAACTTTGTAATTCATGACATGGTGTAAACAGGCTGGCTGTAGGGGTGACGTCAGACCAGAAAGGAGTACACAGACAGGCAGTACTGGCAGATGAAACAGACGCGGCGGCGCTCAGTGCGTTTATTGTAAAATAAAAGGTTTAAATAGAAAACAAAAAACACTTTGACAAACAGACGATAAACAATAACATGTATCGTGCTGGTTTATAAGCCAGCACATTTTAGCAATTGTTATTTTAGTTTTTTAATCCTTTGCCTCCTCTCCATACCCGTTCCCCACTAACCGAACACAGAACCCTGAGTGAGTAAAACTTGCATCTATATTGTGCCGGGACTCAATTACTAATTAATCATTCACTTGAATCCCAGCACATGAACTAATTCGTGCAACCCCGTGCTCACACTATTTATGCAATCTATTTATGCAATCCCCGTGCCTAAACACAACTATATATTTTAAATCACTCGTGCTACACAGACCCATTTATATCCCGTGAAGCAACATCTAAACAGCAACATTAACACACCACACGCAACACAACACAAAACACAAACATGGGCGGGGCACACTGCCACACATGGACATGGAAGCGATGTTCATTTGAATATTTAGATATTTGTCCCAGGACTAGTTAGCTCAAATTAAAACATGTACCCTTTGCTTAATATTCAGTAACATCCCTCAACATAGCTGTTAATAAAAAAAAAGTATTACAGTAAAACATGCAAAATTGATTACCAGACAGAAAGATAGCTCTATATAAGCCTATATCCAGAATCTGATACTCTAGAAGTTATGCTAAATAATGTTTCATAACAATTTGATAAGCGGTTGTCCAGATACATATGTGAAGTGTGACTCAACTACAGTACATTCCCTTCGCAGGGTATTTTTTTTTTATTTTTTTATTTTTTTTTAAATTTAGTCGTCGCCAATTATTTTAACCCCGGTTTTCACCCCAATTTAGCATGCCCAATTATTATCTGTATCCCCGGCTCACCGCTCGCAACCCCCCCGCCGACTCAGGAAACGGAGGCTGAAACACGCGTCCTCCGAAACATGCTCCTTCCAAGCCGTCATTTTTCGCACTGCAGATCCACAGCAATGCTACCAGACCTATAGTGCCGGAGGACAACACAGATCTGGCGGCTCCGCTGCAGAGCCACAGGCGCCCTATCGGCCACAGGGGTCGCTGATGCGCGGTGAGCCGTGGATTCCCCTGCCGACCTAAGCCCTCCCTACCCGGGCAGCGCTCAGCCAATTGTGCGCCGCCCCCTAGGAACTCTCGGTCACGGTCAGCTGTGACATAGCCTGGATTCGAACCAGCGATCTCCAGGCTATAGGGCACATCCTGCGAGGAGCGCCTTTACTGGATGCGCCACTCGGGAGCCCCCTTCGCAGGGGATTTCATCCCCAGCACAGATAATAATAGATTCTAGATATATGGAAAAATGTGTGCGAGATACATAAAAACTCAAATCCGACAGACAGCCTCTATATAAACCCACATTATGATTCACTCAGTAACTTGTGCTAAAGATAGGTCGTAGTGAGTTTCACAACAATCAAACAAACAGTTCTCCTAGTTCATATGCTCCTTGATTTCTCTGCTGTAGATATTATTATTAATTTCTTAGCAGACGCCCTTATCCAGGGCGACTTACAATTGTTACAAGATATCACATTATTTTTACATACAATTACCCATTTATACAGTTGGTTTTTACTGGAGCAATCTAGGTAAAGTACCTTACTCAAGGGTACAACAGCAGTGTCCACCACATGGGATTGAACCCACGACCCTCCGGTCAAGAGTTCAGAGCCCTAACCACTACTCCATACCACTGCTATATTTTAGCTATGCCTGAAACAGAAACCACATCATAGATAAAAAGCATCACCTGTTTAAAAAGTGCGTAGATCTGTAGTTTGGCTTGATTCCCGGGATCATTTTTTAATGTCTTTAATTGGTCCTTAGCTTGATTGAAATCCTCCTGTGTTGCTCCCATTGCTGCTCCAGTTGTGTGCAGCTGAAGCACTGGCAAACGCAACCCTTGCACCAGTCTGAGGGGGGAAAAAAGCACTGAAAATAACAGAGGACTAAAAGCAAAGATTCCTGTATTTAAAAGCTGCAGTACATTTTATAACTTTCCTAATATGTTACTAGTTTGAAATATTTATGTGCAATTCTGCAATTTTGCCATATTATATATATATATATATATTTTTTTTTTTTAAAACATGGTTATATCTCAGATCCTAAATTGTCCTAGGGCTCTGCAGGTTTCAAGTTTTTAAAACAAGGTCAGTCTGTGGATGTTTGACAAAGATGCGAAGTTCAAATATGCTTAACATGATAAATGGACAGTGGTATGATGATTTCAGGCAAAAAATATTTTTTTGCGAAACAAATGCTCTTATAGGAAATAGTATTGGTAACATTTGGAGGTCAAAATGTATTACAATTTTTTTATGCTGTCAATATGTACAATAAACTTTCAAGAAATGAACTATAAAGAAACTTTGACACCACCTTTGATGAAATTTCACCATGTTTTTAAGATCAACAAGTCGTTTAAACTGATCACATTTCTTAAATATCAATACTTTAAGCACACCATGTACTGAGACAATATACAGGGATGGGAATACTGCATGTACTGCATACTGTTAAAAGTAAAGTTAGGACTATATTTTTTTCAGGAGTTATGCTAACCAGCATATTGTAAAAAGTCATGAAAATACAATGATTTTGATGAAGTGAATGTATGCCCCGATATTAGCCACTGATGTAATGCAAACAGATTGTTACTCTTGATAGCTTTAATTGATCTGTGCCGGGTTATACATGTGCTTGTTTAATAAAGTAAATCTCCATGACTTACACAGTACAAACTGTATGCACATGTAAAAATGTTTTACTTTCAGACAGATGAACAGATGTCTCCATATACCCCCAGAGACCCGCCCACCTGCTGATTGAGGACTGGCACAGCCAATCACTCGATTCCCTTCAACCAAGCATAGCAGGCAGCAAGTCTCAATCGAGCGCCTGTCTGTAAACAATTATTTAATCACACACAACTCCAAAAAGCACACAAAACAAACCTGTTTCCCCATATTAATTACCAACACTAATTTCCCCTTGTGCATGGCAATTGCCCTGCCACACACACCCTATCGACTACCCAGCTCCTGGTCCAGGCCCTGGTACTCTCCCGCCTAGACTACTGCAACTCCCTCCCGGCTGGCCTCCCTGCGTCCGCCACCCGTCCGCTCCAGCTCATCCAGAACTCTGCTGCCCGCCTGGTGTTGTCTCTGCCTCGCTTCGCCCACGCTACTCCACTACTCCGCTCGCATCCAGTTCAAGACTCTTGTACTAGCCTACAGATGCCTTGACCAGACTGCACCCAGCTACCTCCAGACCCTCATCTCTCCCTACACCCCCACTCGACCTCTCCGCTCCGCCTGCACTAGAAGACTAGCTCTACCTCCGCTACCCTCCCCTGCCTCCAGAGCCCGCTCCTTCTCCACCCTTGCTCCGCAGTGGTGGAATGACCTTCCTACAGATGTCAGGACTGCCCAGTCCCTGACCACATTCCCGGCGCCTCCTTAAGACTCACCTCTTCAAACAGCACCTGTAGAACTCCTCTGTTTGTA
Source organism: Acipenser ruthenus (assembly GCF_902713425.1). Taxonomy (NCBI): domain Eukaryota; kingdom Metazoa; phylum Chordata; class Actinopteri; order Acipenseriformes; family Acipenseridae; genus Acipenser; species Acipenser ruthenus. The sequence goes on from NC_081192.1 coordinate 68,794,470, forward strand.
TCCTGGGACACTATCACCCTTCATTTAAATGTGCTTTATTTTGCTCTTATCTGCCCCCTATTTTACTGCATTTAATCCTGTACTTCAGAATACTGTAATCTGCCAAGTGTTTAACCTGTAGTACTTTGTATTTAATCATATCCTGATGTAACTATCACTATTATCTGCTGTATTATTGAATTGTGGTTTGTCACACTTGTACTTTGCGTGAACAAAAGTTATTGTATTTCTTGCTCTTATTGTATTACTTGTATTGTAACACTTGAAATGTATTTGCTTACGATTGTAAGTCGCCCTGGATAAGGGCGTCTGCTAAGAAATAAATAAATAAATAATAATAATAATAATAATAATAATAATAATAATAATTTGCTGAACTTAATAAATGGCCAACAAAATAATTAGATACTGTTCTGTACACATGAAATGTATCTATTTAATATAAAAGCAGCAATTTAGACAAACTTTAGTTCTGGAGCAAGATACATTACTCAGCTGTATGTATCTTGAAGCAAAGGTGGCTAATGGAAATCCTCCTCCACAGTAATTTTAATTATAATTAAAAACATTTGTAATTTTGCGTACCTTTTGATTTGATTTAAAAAAAAAACCAAAAAAACACCTTCCCGCTGCTCCCAGTGTCGTCTGTGACAGAGAGAAGACAGACAGACAGAGAATTCCCCTCCTGATCCTTTCTTTGGTGGCTAATTATTTATTTATTTTTTTACTGAAAAAAAACTGTTTCATACACGCACACTAAGTTGAAGTTTAACTTCACAACTGACAGGGTCTCTCGTCTTGCTGTAATACTTTATAGCCCGATCCAGATTTTTGAAATCAATAAAGCCATACTTTGACCACGCGAGCGCTGAGTTACTGAAAAGTAAACAAAGCCAGCAATAAAGGCAGTTACTTGCTACACCTCCGGTCAGCCAATCCACTCTGCCATACCAACCGCTAGGAAAGGACCTGTTCTTATTAGCAATCTCAATTTTTGGATGTGGCCTCCCTTCAGATTTTATCTTGTTTTTCAGCACAATCTAGTGATGTGGGTGGTTCCTCCAATTAAAACCCATGCTCAGATCACGTGATCTGCTAGTGCGGGTACTGTGTTTCAGACAGACAGGAGTTCGCAATCAGAGGCATTGCCTCCTCTGACATTAAAAACTCTCTGGGCTCCTCCAATTAAAACCCATGCTCAGATCACACGATCTGCTACTACAGTGTTTAATGGGAGATAGGAGTTGGCCATGGAGGCACAGCCTCCCCTCATAAAAAAAACAAAACGCTCCTCCAGGACCAGAACACCGTCTGGCCCTCTAGTACTCTAATACCACGTTTCCATGAGCCACATAACCTGAGCTGCCACCCCACACCTGTTTTCATGTTTTTAAATTACTCAAGTTGGCTCCCAATTCGGAAGGGGGCCCAAATTCTCTGGTCCGATTTCACTCCTCGGGCTGGCATGAATTCTAATCTGAATTCGGGCTGGGAGGAAATTACATCACTAAATGTCAATCAAAAATGTTGTAGGGGCTGGGAACATATAGTATAACTGGACATTTTGGCTATTAAATTCGGCAGATTTGCTACCTTGGGGGATTTTGACTTTTGGCAAATTGGCACGTTCACAAAGAAAAATGCAACATAGTTTTGCATTTATCCTTTTAATTCCACAAACATTCAAATACATGTTTACTTAATGAAATCTGTCTGCTAAAACAGTATCTCATTTACACTAACTCGTTATACTAGCGTCTACAATGTCACTGCAGCAACTTGGAGAACAACAACGAAAGCCTTCTAACCAGTTGCAGTATTTATCGTTCTTATATGGCCCTTGATTTTACATAAGCATTTGCTATCTTTCAGGTTTAAAACGTAGCTATGGTTCACAACATAACACAGTGGAATGATCAGTATGATGTAGTAATTGCTGGGCAGTATTGCCATGTGTGAAAACTAACAATAAAGCTGAAACAAATTCGAAATAACTTCAAACTGGTTAATAGACTAGCAAGCACTGGTAAAAACGGCTCAGTTTTATACGGTGCAGAACTAATTTATTTTAACGTTTTTGTTTTGTTATGGACTTGGCGATACCTGCACAGTGTCTTCAGTAACAGTAGTATCTACAACGTATCGACAATAACAGTCAAACATTTTGTTACAGACTTTCTAACAAGTCTGGCGTAAACAATTTTGGCTGTTTCTTAATTAAACCCTTGTAAAAAAAAAAATTATATATATATATATATATATATATATATATATATATATATATATATATATATATATATATAAGGAACACGAAAATGCTTAACAAAAAATAACAGCCCTGTCAGTAGCAGGCAGAGTTTACACGGCCTCTGGGTTTCTGATCGCATCAGACCAATTCCAGATTTTTGTAAACCTTTGATGGAAATGGACATTCTAATTTTAATGTTTAAGGAAATTGGCTAGATCACTGCCATTCTCATATCCACTTTTTCATCTGACACATTATATCCCATGTCCAGCGCTTCTTTCATCTTTTCTGCATACCAGTCTGCCAGAGGTGTACTGCGTGAAACAAATGCGAAAGAATATCTAGATTGATTTACCTTTTAAATCGTTTACAATTTGACTGCAATACCGCCTGCAGCGAATTCACGTCTTAACCTTAAACTCGCAAGTACTTCTGGGGAAAATTGGTACTGTAGTATTTCCTGTCCAACTCGCATGACAACTCAATTAACTCAGAAAAGCTGGAAACATCACCTTTTTCACCTACTCGAGTTGTCCATCAACTCGAGTTCTGGGAGAATGCTGGCCAATTTGAGTCGACTCGAGTTGGCTGTCCATGGAAACAAGGTATAAGCATGTCTCTCAGCACCCAGAATTGCTGTTACTTTAAGAATGTTTAGATTAAAATGTATTTTTTAAAATCAATATTTTGTCCCAAAAGTGGTCCTTACAGTAGCAAGTTTAATCACAATTGTTGGCAGTACAACTCACAATTTCCTTTTTGTTTTACAGATTTAAATTTTCACCGTGAAAAACTGAAAAAAAAGGTTAAATATGTTGTTTATTTTACATTTAAAATGTTTTAAGAGTAGGACGCTGAAATATAATGGAAATCTGTCCAAACGTTTGAATACAGTTGTTAAATAAACTACAGCCACACAAGGAGACCATGATATACTTATTCTGATAAAGCAAGCAACTCTTTGAAGAGGCAATTCTGTATGCTATCAAACCAACCACAGTTAATTAAACAGAATGACCTCGCTCCACTACTTTATTTTAGTCATTTCTTTTTGTTCAGGATTATTGTACAGTAAGTAGTATCTTGTACTGTGTATTTTCTGCTTGAATTAATTAATGCAGAATGCATGTTTAACTGGAAATGGATCATCTATCAATTATTAGTCTTTTTTTATACTGTAGTAAATTCATCGCACCCCGGAAAGTTTATTTGGACTAAATGCACGGAAGGAGCCTTCTTCCTGCGGGCTGGCATGAGGTTGATGTGACATTTGTTTTTTGCAAGGTCTTATACTCACTCAATTGATATGGTCTGATAGCTAATGTCACTGAACTTTCCCTAGTTGCATTCTCTATGAGTATGCATGAGTATTGTATGAGCTTCAAAAAGTCGGTATTATAAATAAAATGTAGAACTGTTATACTGTACTATTTACTGTGATTACTGGGTATTTATTTTATTTTTTATTTTTTAGAAAGTAACGATTGACAATATAGAAAAAAAATACCATGTTAAATTGCACTTCCTCCTTGCGTTTACAAAACAAACTTTGCAGCTCTTGGAAACTAATACACGAGCAAGCACTTAAGTTAGAAAAGAAAAAAATAAACATTTTTAAATAAAGTTCTTCCATATATATATGTTTTGCCATATGATGAAATCGATTGACAACTCGACCTCTACACTCCCACAATCTATCATCAGGGCTTCTTATCGTATACATTATATTTAAAGACAGAAATGTGACAATGGATCAAAATGCTTCCAGATACATACAAAAATAACTGTAGACAATATTTTGGGTGATCATTTTCCTTCATTCACGGTTTAACTTACCTAACTGATTTCTGCAAACGCCACCGCCTTAGCAAGGAAAAAACAGCAGCCATACTAGTAAGGTCAGTGGAACAAAGTTCAATGAACACGTTTCTGACCACCACGTTGATTATTACGTTAATCCCGCCTTTGAAAGTACATCACTGCAGCTATTTAATTGGTGGGGTGATCATTCCATCACAGTGTTAGGATCGGTGAACGATTATGATCCCTGTTATTTGTGGATATTAATAGCACCATCGTTCTACAGCCGATAATATGTGGGTAACATGATCTGGTAGTTGGTGGATTACTCTGTGGTGCTGTTGTTAGTTTAGACACAATCCTTAAAAAAAAAAGGGTTCAATATGACAAATGAAACGGCTTTCTCTTTGTTAACAATTCATCATCACGAGGGTACTACAGTGTACACATTTGTAGTTCTCATATTTGTTAAATTATAAAAAAGAGATTTAAAAAAGTAGTTTTCTAACATTTTTTGTAAGTATTTTTCTTTTTTTCTTTCAACGTTTGTAAAACAAGGACATGTATTTGCATGCTTCTGAATAAACTTTTTGGATAGTTTAACATTATGAATGGGGGAATTTGCCATTACAAAGCAGAATATGTATAAGACCGATTAAATGTTGGTAAAATCGTTCTTAACAAAAGAACATAACACACAAAAAAATGTGAATTCTATATCTGTTTTACAAAAAATGAAATTGTTACAGTGCAATATATATATATATATATATATTGTTATACAGATATCAGTTTGGTATAGTTTTTCAAACCCTGAGCCATTTGTTCTTTTAGTCCCTGACTAACAAGTCTTGCTATTGTTGTCAATTACAAAGATGGTGTTCAACGCGAGTACATTACAACTTTTGCCGATGAGCTCTGCTCAGATCCATTGCTTACTAAATATCCCTGAACAGATAAATCCCCTCTTCAGAATCTGGCACAATATTTTAATAACATATCCATTTACTCAGTATTTTATGCAATAATAGTGTTACAATGGTAGCACTATTATTGGTCAATACCACAATTCTAACTATTAAACAGTTCAACAGTACGACACCCAATGTGCTGCTTTTGAAGCAGCATGACCAGTTACAAACCAGCACTACCAGCTTTAACAACAGTACCAGCGTAGACCAGGATACACGGGTGCTGGGCAACTTCTAAAGAGGCGCTCCCTTTGTAGAGATGGTGGGATACGGATACATGATGCAATTGTAACATTTGCAAGTTCATGTGGGTATTTTGTCAAGTCTCCAATAAGAAGTTAACCATAACCTACAATAGAAGCATTCTTTATAACTCACTGCAATTAAAATAAACAATTCTAAAAAAGACTGTTTTGAATAAGAGACACACTGCCTACTTTCATTAAAAATCCAATGTCCTTGAAAGTTATAAATGTAGCATCTACAGCTGGTACAGACCAAGAGATAAAACTAACACAAGATGTTACATGTTTTGCAGCCAGAAAACCTAACAAAAAGCAAACAACGACTGTGTGGTTTTGTGGGTTTTTAAAGGCAAGGAGGCACATTTCCAAGGCAGGTAGAGCATACTGTTGCTCTGTAATTGATCTCTGAGCAAACTAAATGTTCATTAGACAGAATGCAGAAACGTTTAATTGAAATATATTTAATTTTGCTTTTGAATTAATTTAAGATTTTCACGAACAGTAATCTGATGATAGTGTCTTCACATTATGTCCAATGCATGTTCAGATTTGATTATACCAGGATCTCCTTCCCTGGAATAATTAATAATGGGATATCATGCTTTGTAAGATTTTGGTGAATGTACTAATGAATCTGAGGTGCGCTTGGAAATAATTTCATGTTGTATGCAGGAAGATTATCTATTTAACCAAGATAAAGTGTGTGATATTTAGCAGCTAACATTATAAATAAAAGTCTGGCATTATTTTTAGGTAATTTTAAATTAAATATTTAAAATCGGAAAGTCTTCACATTCCAAGTGAGATAATCAACATGCACCCTAGACAGTCAGTTCTTTCTATCTTAATAGGTGTAAGGAAAGCTGTTCTTTTAGCAAGGAAAAACAATACATGAAACAAACAGAATAATGTAGTACATTTGTGTGATGAATCAAAATACAAATGTATCCTCACACTCTCTAGTACATGGATGTATTTTCCTAAAACCCCTTATCCAGTGAAAAGACAATTGAGGCCTTCATCGAGTAATTTTGTTCTTTAGTTTTAAAATAAACTGTGTGTGGTAAATATGTGTATGTTCTGTAGCAACACCCCTCACAGTAGAGTAAATAATGTGTTTATGATAAGTGGAACACCAGACCCTGCAGGCATTATAGTTTCATTATATTAATTCACAAATCATTTTCAGGGCTGCCAACTTCTGGCTGTTTTTATTAGGGAATAGCCTTACCTGACAAGAACAGGTTTTAGAAACCATAGAGTCTAGTGTAATCTCAGTGGCACTAAAAATAAGTAAAAGTAAAATAAACAGGCTTACTTTTAGTAGAATAGTATCAAAAATGAAATCAGAACCCCTGTTTCCTGACCTAAGATGCCATCTATTACAGCATTACCTATTTCCTTTTATTAATGAAAAAAAAAAAATTAGTCAAGTTAAAAATAAACACCAGTATTGCACTGAGATTAAACAACACACCGCGTCATGTGTTTTTATCAACATTTGGTGTGTATTTAAGTGGTTAATTTGCAGTGAAACATCCAAAATAAATTGATTCGCACTGCAATAATTACCCAGTTATGTTTAGGCAATGAGAAATTAATTGCACTTGAAAATAGCACCCAAACTAGGAAGGAGGGGGGGGGGGCTTGGAAAAGAGTGCTGTCGTGTACACTTGCAGTATTGTTGACAATTATGAATGTGTCTTTTTGTTTTATATCATTTACAATTATAAAACAAAAAAACACATCTAAACAAATACAAGGATTGATATGTCTTTGAATAAACTACAATAGTTTGTTTTCACTAAAAAGAACTGCAGAATTACACTTTGAACCAGCAGTGACATGTTCGTTTTGGGAAAACCATAGCTACATGTTATATAATGAATCTCCTCCAAGTGGCTGATGAGCTAATAATACTGACATCAGCATAAGACATGTACTTGCTTCTCAACTACCGTATGGTTTGTGGTTCACATACAGTCCTTGCCTTTCCATTCAATTCAGTGGGCAGGGATGCCAGTTCATTATCATCATAAATGTTTCCAGTGAATATATTGTAAGTCAAAGCATTTCCAGTAAATAATGCAGAAATTAAAAGATACTGGCTCTTTGAATGTATTCAACTCACTTGCCTTTTTTCTTTATGTCATGCTAATAAATGACAGCCTTCCTTACTTTCCCATTAATTATTAAGACTCTACTGTGTTCTTATCTTAATGGAAACTTGTCACAGCAATCACCTGACAATCTGGTCTTATAGTAGATCTATGCATGGATAGTTTTGAAGGCGAGGACGCACAAGATGACACCAGAGAATGACCCAGAAGTATACTTGGTGGCATTTGAGCGGGTGGCTAACACCGCATCATGGCCCCGAGAGTTCTGGGCAAGCCAATTAGGACCCTGCCTGATTGGAGAGGCATAGGCAGCTTACCAATATGACCTGGTAAAGCCAGCCATCTTCTACCGTCTTAACATCACGGAGGAAAACCACCGTGTGAAGCTCAGGGAATACAAGAGGTCCCCGAATACACGCCCCAGGGTGGTGGCGCAACAGCTCTGTGACCACATGAAAACAAGTGCACCTGATGGGTGAGGCTATTGTCATCGAGCAGTTTTGCCATGTGGTCGGCGCCGAGACCCAGGTGTGGATACCGCGCCGAGACCCAGGTGTGGATACGGCGCCACAACCCCAACACCCTGGACCAGGCAGTGAAACTCGCAGAGGATTTTGAGGACTCCCTGGTGTCAGCCCAGTCTGGGCTACTCACCTCTGCAACACCGCAGAGCACCACTTCCTCTCTCTGCTCCTCCACCCCCACCACCGGGACCGGGTCAAAGACCTCCTAGATCGCCGGCCCCAATGGGCAACCTTGCCTCCTCTCCATGGAGACCAAGGTTGGCCCCAAGCTGGGGTAGAGGTGCTACCCCCGCCCCGTTGCCATACCAGCAGTGGAACAAATATCTAACCTCAGTGCCCTCCTTTACCCCTACCTGTTTTAGGTGCCACCAGCTGGGTCATCAGGCCAAGTCACATGCAGGCAAGTGATGTGCCTGCATGCAATCTGGCATCAGAAGCGGGTAAGCGAGGGCAAAATGGTCAGGAGGGGCCTTGTATTGTTAATGTAATTTTGGGAAATGTGAAAACCCATGCATTAGTGGACACAGGGTGTGGTCAGACTTGAATTAGAACGTCTCTCTTGGGCGGTGTGTTGTGGCAGCCACAAGGTCAGGTGGCTATCTCCTGTATCCATGGAGACACGGCAACATACCCACAGTCAAAGTATACTTATCGGTCGGTCCAATAAAAAGTCACCTGGTAGTGGGGGTGGCGGAAAGGTTACCACACCCAATTATTCTGGGTCGAGACAGACCAAACAGTCCCGACCGTACACGTAAACGTGGCAGATAAAGACGAAAGGGAAATGATTGGTAATGTGTTTCCCTTTCAAACTGAAATGTTTTCTCCTCTGTTCCATCCGAGAAAAACAAAGAGAGAAGGATGCAGAAATCGGAGGGAGCATTAATGAGACAACGCTGGGGGCTGGTGGGAGCCTGCTACAATGGTAACAAATGCCAGTCAAAGGGGGTCGGAACGCAGTGTGACCAAGAGGGTGAGATTACTGGGCCATCAAGGGCCCTGTCAATATACCGCACATGTGGCACTCAAGCGGGGACATAGTGTGGGGCCAAAATAAGGACCCCTCACTAGTGCACACTTGGGGACAGGTCCGGTCTATTGAAGGTAAGGAATGTTGAAGGCGCTGGGGCGCTAGTATTTCCACATTTCATTATCAAGGGGCAATTACTGTATCGGGTAAACCTTGCCATGGGCACAGGACAGCCTGTAACACAATTATGGAGGTCATGAGGCTGGCGCATAATATCCCGTTTGCGGGGCACCTTGGAGCTGACAAGACAAGGGAGCGAATATTGGCTCGATTTTATTCGGTAGAACTTCATAAAGATGTGTCGAAATATGTAGCCATATGCCCAGACTGCCAGCGAGTAGCGCCGGGTCGAGTGTGCCCCGCCCCTTTGGTCCCACTGCCTATTATTTCCACCCCCTTTGAACGCATAGTCGGCCCTTTGCTACCTTCTGATATTAGTGGTGGTAGATTACGCAACACGATACCCGGAGGCAGTTCCATTGAGGTCCACTAGTGCTGCTGTGATAGCCAAAGAACTAGTGCAGATTTTGGATAGAGTAGGGATCCCCAAGGAGATCTTGACTGATCATGGAACTAACTTCTTGTCTAATATGTTACAGCAAGTATACAAAATGTGCTCCTACTTAGAGATTGCCTAGATTTGGTCGGTCGTTTGGCCCAGGACAATCTCAAATCGGCTCAGCACCGACAACAGCAGCATTACAATCAAAATGCATTAATTCGAACCTTTCGAACTGGAGACAAGGTAATGCTGCTGCTTCCCTCCTCAGAATCAAAACTATGTGCTAAATGGCAGGGGCCATATGAAGTGATTCGGGCTATAGGGAGGCCTTATTATAGCCCCAGGCAATGTAGAGGATGATTTGTGCCCCGAGCTAGAGACCTCTAGCACAAAGGACATTTCGAGGGGGGAACAGTTTCTTCCTGATCAGCAACATGAGCTGCGTATGTTAATTGAGGAATTCAACAATGTTTTTTCTGACGTGCCCGGTAGAACTAACCTTGTTGAATATGCCATTATCTCTCCCCCAGGTGTCACAGTGCGAGAGAGACCTTATCGGATCCCAGAAAGTCGATGAGGTGGCGTTCGCAAAGAGGTATGGGACATGCTCGAACTTGGGGTGATTGAGCCTTCCAGGAGCGAGTGGTGCAGTCCAATTGTCATAGTGGCCAAGTAAGGTGGCACCAACCGCTTCTGCGTTGATTTCCGCAAGGTAAACGCTATTGCCAAGTTTGATGCATATCCCATGCCTCGGGTCGACGAGGTTCTAGATAGACTGGGCAAAGTTTATTTCCACTCTGACTCTGATGAAGGGATACTGGCAGATCCCGTTAACTCGTAGTTCTAGAGAGAAAACCGCATTTTCAACACCAGAGGGGCTGTTTCATTTTACAACCATGCCGTTTGGGCTACATAGTGCACCTGCTGCATTTCAGAGACTGATGGACCAGGTTTTACATCCACATCGTGAATATGCGGCAGCGTATATTGACGATGTGGTTATTTCCAGTGGTTATTTCCAGCTCCACCTGGCAAGAGCATTTGGCTAGGATCAGAGACGTCGTTCAGTCTCTAAGGGCAGCCCGGCTGACAGCTAACTTGCGAAAATGTGCGTTTGTCAAAAAAGATACACAATATTTGGGTTTTATAAGGATGAATGGCAGGGTGAGACCCGTTGTTACCAAAGGTCCAGGCCTTGGTGGACGTGGCAGTCTCCAAAACCAAGGCTCAGGCGAGGACTCTACCCGGGTTAACCGGTTATTGCTGCTGCTTTATCCCCGAGTATGCCACAGTGTTTAATCCCTTAGTTGACCTCACCAGAAAGAGTGCACCAAATTCAATTAAGTGATCAGAGGAATGTCAGGGGGCATTTGATACTATTAAGCAGAGAATTTGCCAGGCACCCACTCTCATCACTCCAGACTTCACCAAGAGATTCATCCTCCACACGGATGTGTCGGATGTCGGTTTGGGTGAAGTCCTGTCCCAAATGGTAGATGGAGTAGAACATCCCATTCTGTTAAAAAATAGCTCCCTCGGGAGCACAACTGCTCCGTTGTCGAAAAAGAGTGTTTGGCCATCAAATGGGCTACTCACTCTTTAAGATACTACCTGCTGGGGCACTCATTTGATCTTGTCACTGACCATGCCCCATTCAAGTGGTTAAGCACAAAGGAGGACAGCAATTCCTGAATAACTTGGTGGTATCTGGCATTGCAGCCCTTCATGTACCACATGGTACACCGTGCGGGGAAAGACCACCAAAATGCAGATTATTTTTCCCGGGAGGGGGGAATAATGGGAAAGGTAGATTTAGCCGAGTGTTCCTTCGGCTCCGCTCTGAGTGGTGGGATATGTGACAGAGATCGAATGATTCTTGGTGTTCGATCTCCCTCCTAACCTGTGAGGACGCTGTGTAAAAGGAACAGAGTACCCTTAACTAAATGGCATGACAATTTATTCCTTAGGGTAGGTGGAAGTCGGTCATTTAGGAAGGGGGCGGGGCTACAGTACCCAAACTCAATGACCCGGACGGTAAACGGCGTGGCATCCGAGGATTGGAGGAGCAGATGCACTCATTAACCTAGGGGTCATGAGCGAGGGTATAAATAGGGGTCGTAGTGTAAGTGATCTCTTCCTTTGTAAATGGTTAGAACAAACCAAGAAGAGAACCTGGGATTGAAACGTGAGTGTTGTGTTTTGTTCGTTGTCTGAAGTAAACTGTTTGTTTTTGTTAGTTTCATAAGACTACTAAACACTATCCGGAGCTGCAGCCACAGGCCAGCAACAAACCCGTACACCAGCACTTCCCTGTTTCACAAACTGTGGCAGAGTGTCCCACACCTTTTTTTATTATTTATTTATATTATAATTTATATGTTTATATGACGGCGAAAGCCAATGTTATTTGCTATTTTGTCTTTTTATAAAACCTTGTGAGACTGATCAGCTACTGATTATTTAACTAGCTGACAGTCACGCATCCTTATTAAACTCATGCAGACTATGGCCGAGGTGTAGACTGGAGGTAACAAACTGAAAGTATAACAATTGCTAAGCGTGCTGGTTTTTACACCATCACGATGCTTACTTGTTTATTTGTTTGGCCAACGTGCCCTTTTGTTTAGTGTTTTGTGTTTGTTTAAATCTTTTGTTTTGTTATTATTTAATAAACACGCTGAGCGCCATTGCGCTTTAGTTTTGCCCCGTCATTCGTTGTTTTGGTTTTGTGTTCCTGGTCTGTGACGTCACAACACACCTGCGCACTGCAGCCATCCTGTCACACAAGCACTAGTTTCATACAGTAAAATAAACACTGTGTTTGTGTTCTGTGTTACGTGTGGGTGAGAAAAGAACCTGGACTGTGTTTTATGGTTTCGGGTCAAACCCGAGGATTACAGACAAAGTGATACACGCCGTTATATCACTTCCATCATTTATTATTTACAGGTGTTCGGCCTAAGGCTCTGGACATTGTATAATCAATGAACACCCTTGCATCTGGAAATCATTGTCTGTCTGTTTTGTATTCTGCACTGCACACACCTGTAACCACTCACTACTTTGCCACAGTATGTTAACAAAGTATGGAACAAAAAGACTGTAGGGGTTTATCACAAGCCTTTGAATAAGCATACAGTGGTCAGTTCAGTTATTTCCATTTAAATATAAGCTATAAAACATGTTACCATGCTTGGACTAAACCTGACCTCTCTCTCTGTTTTTAAAAGTTGCCTGTCCAAGCAGATTTCCACACACCTTGTTTACTTGCCAAGCCTAGTGTTTTAATAAATATGAAACTCCACTGTAAGCACTTTTCCAAATTCACAGCATGAAGTCATTTTTGGCTTGTAAACATTATCCCAATTAAAAACGCTACATATCTGATAAGGACTGATACTGTAGATGACACTTCTATTTTAAATCAATTATAATCGCTACCTATCTGATAAGGACTGATACTGTAATGATTTCCATTACACGAGAGTAAATGTTAAAACTTCATGCTGATTTGAACTCGGCTCTCGCCAAGATAAGCACCAACTAAGACGTAGCTTTACAGTAAACTAATGTGATCCATATGTGTCTCCATCCATTTACGTTTCCTTCCATATGATGATGTAGATATCCTTCTGTGTGTGTTAATGGCTGAAGTGTAATGCTGGCTCCGGGGATCAACCACAGTGCGGCCTCCCCAGCGCATCAGCATGACAACCGTCTGGATTGAACTAAGTAGGGTACATCTCTGGGGTTTTCAAGTGGGCACCTTCCATCCTCAGTGTTTCGTCGACTCGCCCACGACACCTCAAGAGGGCTCGACGGTGATTCTGGCGTCCCAGCATCACCCCCCTCCGTCCCCCACTCAATTCAGCCCAGCTTACTTACCTGTACATCAGCGTTTCTTTCTTTCTATTGTGCTTGAGATCCCCAGCCAGAATCTTTCCGTCTCAACCACAGCCAGTTGCTGCTTCTCTCTGCTGCTTCAGATAAGTTCTTCACTGTGCGACGCAACTCTTGGCCACTGAATCTGACGTCTCTGAGAAACCGGGTTGTAGAGTGTGCCACAAATCCTCGACAACCCACTTCCACTGGGTAAACCCGAACTCTCCATCCTCGCTGTTCCGCTTCACTGGCTAGTTGAGCATACTTTCTTCCTCTCATACGCCTCATCTACAGCATCCTCCCATGGCACTGTTAACTCTACCAGGTGAACAAGGCGTGCTGATCCAGACCACAAGACAATATCTGTTCGAAGGTTAGTGGTGGCAATCTCAGGTGGAAAAATAAGCCGTTGACCAACATCTGCCAGCATTTTCCAGTCTCTAGCAGCTTCCAGTTGTCCTGGGCGAGGATTGGTTTTAACACCTTTTCTTGGTGGTTGCTCTCCTGGGCGGAGGAATGTTGTCTTTTGTGTGTAATGTTTTGATGGAACAGGTGACAACTTATTGGTCATGTTACGCTTGTCTTCCAATGCTAAGGCCAAACATCGCAGCACCGGGTCATGGCGCCAAGTAAACCGTCCTTGGCTAAGAGCCACCTTACATCCTGTCAAAATGTGCCTTAATGTTGCAGGTGATGAACACAAAGGACATGAGGGATCCTCTCCTACCCAGAGGTTTAGGTTCTGTGGTGATGGGAGAACATCATATGTTGACCTGATGAGGAAACTGATCCTGCTCTGTTCCATTGACCATAGGTCTTGCCAGCCAATCTTGCGTTGTTCCACACTCTCCCATCTCATCCATTCTCCCTGCTTGGCCTGGGAAATGGCCTTTATACACCTCATCCTCTCCTCGTGCTTTTGCACCTCGTTGACTACCAGCTTCCTCCTTTGAGCTGGGGCTGCCTTGTCCCATGTAGGAGGAGCTGAACTGAAACCAAGACCCCCTCTTCCATGCTGAACTTGCCCCATGATATCACCAATTCGAAGGGCAGCCTTTGCATCTTCCACAGCTTTCTTTGCCGCCCACTTTCTTCCAGTTTTCAACACAGGTGCTGCCTCCCTTACGCATTTATCGCGTGACTCTACTAATGTCATTTCCAGTCTGACCTTGGCGCACTTAAACTCCTCGGTTAGAGCAGAGACTGGTAGCTGCAGTATTCCTTTACCATAAAGTCCCACTCTGCTGAGGCAGCGTGGAACTCCCAACCATTTCCTGATGTATGAACTGATTAAAGCTTCCAGCTTCTCTACTGTTGTCAAAGAAACCTCGTACACAGTCAGTGGCCACAGCAACCTCGGCAGTAGACCAAACTGAAAGCACCAGAGTTTTAGTTTACCTGGTAGAGCGCAGCTGTCTATGCTCTTCAACCCTTCCACTGCTTGTTGTCTAACTTCTCCCACATGAACTGTGTCCTTTAGATCCCCGTCGTACCATCTCCCAAGACTCTTCACTGGCTTCTCAGACACTGTTGGTATTGCCTCACCATTAATGAAGAATGTTTTATCTACTACATTGCCTTTAATTATAGAGATGCTCCTTGATTTAGTGGGCTTGAATTGCATTCGTGCCCATTCAATGTTATTGGTTAATTTGCCCAATAATCGATTAGTGCAGGCTACTGTTGTAGTCATGGTTGTCATGTCATCCATGTATGCTCGAATTGGTGGTAGTCGCATTCCAGAAACCAAGCGCTCTCCTCCTACTACCCATTTTGATGCCCTAATGATTACTTCCATTGCCATGGTAAAAGCCAGTGGAGAAATAGTGCATCCTGCCATTATTCCAACCTCTAGGCATTGCCATGTAGTGCTGAATTCTGAAGTTGAAAAACTGAATTGCAAATCTCCAAAATAGGCTTTCACTAAATTTGTTATTGTCATCAGTACACTGAAAAAATCAAATGCTGCCCAAAGTAGTTCATGTGGCACTGAACCATATGCATTAGCCAAATCCATGTATTGAAGTGTCAATGAAGCAGTTCTTTAATAGGTAAGCTGACAATCTCTGAGCAATAATGCTAAAGAAAATCTTGCCTTCTACATTTAATAGGGAAATGGGACGAAACTGACTGGTGCTTGTAGAATCTTTTTCTTTAGGTATAAAGACTCCACCTGCTCGGTGCCATGCTCTTGGTACAACCTGTTTTTCCCATGCCACTTTCATCAATTTCCACAGAATTCGTAGAACTCCTGAAGCACTCTTGTACACTCTGTACGGAACTCCATTAGGCCCTGGAGATGATGAAGCCCATGCTTTTTTCACAGCTTGCTCTATTTCTTTCCACTTAGGTGCACAGTCCTCCATTTGGTATTCTGGTGGATTGATAGGTGGGATGTCTGACGGAATTGACATAGGCTCCTGCCTTTTTGAATCTGTATGTGTTTCCTCCAAATATCTCTCCAGCTCAACCTTAGATGCTTTTAGTGTGCCATTCTTCTCACTGGTAAATAACTTCTTTACAAATTTGAATGGGTCTTTATAAAAGTTAGCTCTCGCACGCTCCGTCTTTTTGTAGCGTTTCCGTAGGCGCTCAGCTCTGCGCAATGTTGCAAGCTTATCTTTTATGACCCTTTGTAAGAGATTGAGTCCCTCCTTCTGACTTTGTTCTGCTCTTCTCCATTGGTTCCTCAGCTGTCTCCTTTCTCTAACTAAACGTTCAATCTCCTGCTGCCGTCTAGACTTTCCAGGAATAGTTTGTACTTTTTCCTTCCTTTTTTCAACTCCAAACCTCTCACTTCCATATGCGTAGATGATGTCCCCAAATTTATCCAGCTTCTTTTCAACTGTTCCACTTAATCTTTCCAATGCAACGCAGAGATCTGTGTTTACTGTGTCCCATGCAGTTTTCTCACAAGCTCTTGGCCATTTAAGATTAGATGACTTTTCTATCTTAAATCAATTAAAATCGCTACCTATCTGATAAGGACTGATACTGTAGATGACTTTTCTATTTTAAATCAAATGCTCGCTTCAGCTGCCAAGTGTTCATTAATTTCTATTATATCATGAAGAGAGTTAATCTTTCCAGGTCTGGCACCGTTCTGCTGCAGGCAGGTAAAGGCGACTCTATTTTCCTTCCAGTAAGTCTATTGTGTACTATATTAAATACAGTTTACACTTTCAGTGTCCAATATTCAAACCTAACAGTTCCTGTTTTTACTGCAGCAAAACCTTTATATAAACTAAACATTTATATTCTTCAATTTAATTGATATTGTATTTATAGTTAGCACAGGAACTTCGCAAGAAGCATTTGTTTAAAATACTTTTGGTTTTTAGTTGGAGAAACTGAACTAATTCTTAAATTGGTTACATTAAATGAACATTATCTCAAATGTGTTCTAACAGTTTGTTCACATCATTGTCCATGTCAGGCATCTGTTATAATAAACTTTTAATATGTTCTTTCAACAGTTTAACTTTAAATGACTTTATAAGATATATATATTTTAATTCAGTTACTTTAGTATAATAGGTGCTCCTAGAATTTGTAAGATTATTTTACTCCATTAGTAGAACGTCCAGTTACTTACATAATACACTAGAAGGCAATAATGTTGTTCTGACTGAACTAAATCTAACCTCTTTCTTTGTTCATACAAAATCCAGTTGAATCAGGTTTTAAGACAACCTCTGCTTTTTGCCAATTTTAGGGTTGATTAATATGAGACACTACCGTAAGCATTTTCCAATTTGTAGCTTATTGTAGTAAAAAGTGCTTTGCTTTTTGTTCCCATCACTTCCTGACAGGTTCTAATTAATTTCTGTTATATATAGAACATGTTTATTTTAATATAAACTCCTATCTTCTGTTATCCGAACGGTATTTTGTTAGTTAATATTAATGAGATCGGTCATTATAGAAAGGATCTTGGCTGTTAAATCGTTGACCATCAGAAAAAATCCTCGCTTTATTGGCCAAAACAACGAGTCATCTTCAACCCTGCCTGTACTACAAGCAGGTAAGAACGAGGTTACAACGTTAGTTGTATTCCTTCAGCAAGTTTACTGTTAAAGTTACAATTTATACTATGTTTATTATATTGTCTTGCTTCTTTTAAATACAACATTCTAATAGCTGTATCATTGTAATCTAAATAGAAGATTTATTTCTAACTCAGGGGTTCCTTTTAGATTAAGTCTTATCACTTTGTGGTCCTATGTCGGACCAGGTCCGACATTAAAATTTTCCCTTTCCGGTCCGATGTCGGACCCTGTCCGACATCATCAAAAAGACATAAAGCACAGGTCCCTAGTAGTTTTTTCTCAGGAAAAAGCAGAGAAAACTATTCAATGGCCGGGTGAGACCGATAGAAGCAGAGAGAAGCCAAAAAAACATATATAAAAACATTATTGAGCGCATCTAAAATAAACTGCGCATGTGAAAATAAATATATAAGACAGCAGGGAGGGGGTTAAATCCTCCCTGCAGAAAAACATGTGCGTAGGCACATTTTTGTTTTGTTAATTGTATTATTGTTAATTATCACCTGCACCTGGCTATTATTGAAAATTAGAGCCAGGTGCAGGGTATTTAAGGAGAGCAGTTAGTCTGCTCATGGCTTGCTGATGTGTGTAGAAGCACGACTGTGCTGGTGTGTGGGTACAGCCGTAAACAGAAAAAGGAAAAGGTAGTGTAAGCCTTTTGGTGTGTGTTGTTTTGTTTCTTTTGATACAGGTAAACAGCTTAGCTGTCCTGTCTTTTAGTTTACGTTCCTGTTTTGTTTAGTTAGTGCTCATAAAAGAACGCTTTGAAAATCCATTTCTGCTGTCCTGAGTCAGTGTTTTTAAAGGGGCAACGAACCCGAGTGGTATCAGTCTTTTACAATATATACTGTATATATATATATATATATATATATATATATTAATTATAAAACTGAAACGATAGCAATACATTTTCAACTTTTCAACAGCAATCGGTTTATTATGAGATGTGCAAAAGTAATTGAACAACGTGGATAAATAAACTTAGAAGAAAACATTTTATAGAAGCGCACAGCACAAGAAGTTATAAAAAAAAGTCTAATTTATTTTTCTTTTTTTCGACAAAATGGTATTCCTTTACCTTGAGTCTAAGGCTGTTCACAATCAATACAGATAATGCGCTTCTCCACGCCACCTTGCTGCACAGGGCACAGCTGTCCAAAGTTTTATTTTTATTGCACTTGCCAACCTGGCATTGGCGTCCTTTGCGGCTTTCAGCGGGGTTGCCAGCTTTCTCTATGTTCCAAATGCTTCTCGCGAAGTTCCTGTGCTAACTATAAAATATATTCTCTCCTTGGTAAATTCTGCTCCATGCATTCTTTGTAAAGTATCCAGGAGTTGATGGCTGCTAGGTCCAATACATTGTAAAACACCTGAACAGGCCTCCGTCGGGAGCCAGCTTTCACGGAATACTTCCGTGCCATGTGATCCAAACATCAATTTCATATTTTGTTGCGTTGTAAACTCCATGGTCTCTGGTATTTATTTTCCTGATGCTAATTGACTGACCCAAAGCAGCGCAGCTGGCAAGCAGGGGCCAACCTTTCAAAAGGCTGATTGAAAAACAATAGACTGTCAGTCATTCACTCAGACAGAGAGTACAGCTAAACACATTGTGGACTGGTAAATAAAAATAATAAAGTAGAATACCGTTCTTTATAATGAAAATACAATTGTTTTATGTGTGGCTGTCAATGTGACTGCTCCCAGGACTTTTAGGTATAATGTAATATATCTCCTTTATTTCTGCTTTCCCGCATTTCATGCTTTGTGAGAATATGTAATACATACAGACAGAAAGGTACATGAACGCGCAGCCCCATATGTGTTACACGACTAGAGAAAATTACATTTTAAAACCAAAAACCTCCAAAATGATTAAACTAAATGAACGTTATTGCAAATGTGTGTTAACAATATGTTTGCAATATTGTCAGTGCCATGCTTCTGTTATAATAAACTTTTACTATGTTCTTGCAACAATAATAATGTTATTTGTATAACAGTTTAACTTTAAATTACTTAATAACATGTATTTCTAATTCAGTTACTTTAGTATAACTGTTGCTAATATTATTTTACTGAATTAAGTCTGACACCTTTCTCTGTTCATACAAAATCCAGGTGTTAAGACATCCTAGCCTTTTGCCAATTTGTTGGTGTTGATTAATCTGAGACATAAAGTAATGAAAGTAAAGTAACATAAAACTGGAATACGTTAACAAGGCCTTATGATAAGGGCCTGCCAAATTTGACTCCTTCCAGCAGGTGCTTTCATAGACTGCACACAACAACTATCCATTGTTTTCTACTGAGTATACAGATCTTTTTGAAAGGAACATATACAGTGTTATTATAATTATTGACAAAAAGTATATCATATTATTTCAATCAATACAGGTTAGTTTAAATCATCCAATTCGTATCTAATAACTCGGCACGTTCCCAACAGGATGCGAACTCTGTGCCAGGCTCAGCTCGGACCAGTTCTGCAAACACCACGACAGGCCTGTGCATCCAGCGTTTTACGTCAGAGGTGTGGGCAACCAGGGCCTTTACTTGATACCTGCAAAAACTTAAATCTTGTTAGCTGGGCTCCCATCTCTACATTCTCATTCCCATTGTCAGTGGACAAACACAAGTGAATCTGGGTCCATCAAAAAACTGAACACCCTTGCAACTGAGGCCTTCCATGCAAAAGGATCTATTGACTTCTAGCACAAAAGGGACGTGCCAGAACCACCTGTGACAAACTACTGATGTGCACCAATTATGTACAGCTTAATTTTAAAAGTTAATTACCCCATGTGTTGATTCAGCTTACATTAAACACAGGAAAATCACACAATGTTTACAGTTTCAATGATAAATGGGAAGCATAAGTAACAGGTTACATAATGGAAAGGAACAAAAGGCTGATGAAATAATAAGAGCTTGTGCCATTTAACTGGAACAATGTGTACACTGCCCAACTCAAGGTGCATGTTTATTATTATTATTTATTTATTAGCAGATGCCCTTATCCAGGGCGACTTACAATTATTACAAGAGATCACATTATTTTTACATACAATTGCATTATTTTTACACATACTTTTTACATACAATTATCCATTTATACAGTTGGGTTTTTACTGGAGCAATCTAGGTAAAGTACCTTGCTCAAGGGTACAGCAGCAGTGTGTTATTGTAAAGGGCGAACGGAACAACCCGTTCACCAGTGTTTGTTTATGTTTGGGAGATTGTGTTCACATAAGAATGACTGTATGTTAATTGATCTCTGTAAGAATGCTTGCTTGGATGAAAATCCATGTGCGTGTGTTGTGTTATAGTAATATATTTTATTGTTTATTGTTTAATTGTTCACGTGTGGTTGGGAGCTTCAGGGTAATTGTGTAATTATAATTTGGTTTTTTTAAGGGGAATGGTTCACACCAGCATGACACTTGTTAGTGTGTTTTGTTTAGTGTTTTGTTTAAAAGTGTTTTCATAACTCAGAGTGCAGCTGTGATCTCAATGGGATGATAAAACCTTTGTCTCTGCTTAATAAGCTGTTTTGAGCCGATGTACAAACCATTATCAAACCAATTAAAACTGGTTCTAACTTCTATTAAAAGTGACATGCTATAACTTTAGGTAAGTGTCACAGAATGCATAATAACACACTATTGGAACATGTAGGCTTTTTTTCTGATAACCATGCACCTTGTGTGGGGCAGAGTACACATTGTTCCAGTTAAATGGCATAAGCTATTATTGTTTTATCAGCCTTTGTCCTTTGTGCTTCCCATTTAAATAGTTAAGAAATCATTGAAACTGTCTGTAAACGTGTGATTTTCCTGTGTTTAATGTAAGCTCTGAATCAACGCAGAGTTAATAAACTCTTAAAATTAAGCTGTACACAGCTGGTGCACATCAGCAGTTTGCAATCGCCAGCCCTGTCATTCGACCTTGTGATGTGTGGGTATAGCGCTGTGCTGCCTGTGAGAATTTAGCAAAACTCATATCATTGTTCTTGAATGTAACTTCTTGTTATCTGGGTTTCTGCTGACATTGGTAAAGTGAAGAAGAAATGCAAATGTTACCTTTTAATGTGCTTTGTCTCACACCATGCATCATGCTAGGGAAATAGGACCAAATTTGGTCAAGGAAATTACGTAAGCTAGCTGTATATGTGTTCTGTACAAAGTAACTTCTTGGCTCAAACATCTACACTAATGCCGGCTCAGAAACTAACATCTCTGTGTCATGCCAGCACAGAAAAAAGCCAACATTTCTGATGCCATGAAAGCTCCACTCAGCTCAGAAGTAAATAACATCTACACTGATGCCAGCTCAGAACATCATCAACTGAGACATCTATGGGAGATCACTGATGATTTGCTTTGTTCCTGTTTGCATTTTGATTCTTGAATAAACTAATTGACTTTATCTGAAGAAGATTTGAGAAGAAATCGAACCTCTTACATTTGGCAAGCCAGCCAGGGACCCTGGAGGGGACCACATTTGGCGAGCCAGCCAGGGACCCTGGAGGGGACCACATTTGGCGAGCCAGCCAGGGACCCTAGAGGGGACCACATTTGGCAAACCGAGCTAGGCACGTTTGAAGTCCAACCAAGTGACCCTGGAGGGGTCCACATTTGAGACGTATAGTTAGTATATTGATTTATTACTAATAACACTACAGACTGGTGTATGGGGCACATGTAAAGAGTTCCTGTTTGTTGTGTTAAGTTCCCTTGTGAATAGCGAACATTACGTTTCACAAATCTTTATTGTTGTCGATTGCTCAGGTTCTGTACTTGTTTGTGACATTTGACACATGAAATAATACACAGTAGAACGTCCATAGAGCCAGGTTGTGTATAGACGTATGACATGAAATATATCTGTTGAATCTGGGTATGTTGCTCAGCTTGTATTTGTGCAGCATTTGACATATGAAATATTACTCTGCAGAATCTCGGTAATGGGATTAGGTACCACTGAATCTGTAAATTGTATTTGTCCCACTGGGCATCTCAGCGCCAGAAATTAGAAATTGTTTGACGTGACTTTCTTAAAGCAGTGTCTGTAATCCACACAGAGGCAATTGGAATATAAAGCCAGCAGTGTGAAGTAGTAGGCCAGCAGTGTGGAGTAGTGGAGTAGTGGTTAGGGCTCTGGACTCTTGACCGGAGGGTCGTGGGTTCAATCCCAGGTGGGGGGACACTGCTGCTGTACCCTTGAGCAAGATACTTTACTGAGATTGCTCCAGTAAAAACCCAACTGTATAAATGGGTAATTGTATGTAAAAATAATGTGATATCTTGTAACAATTGTAAGTCGCCCTGGATAAGGGCATCTGCTAAGAAATAAATAATAATTAAACATTCATATCAACTTCAATGTGTGAGGAGTGATTGAATGATAAACTCCACTTATGGCTCTTTAATGCATGTACAAATGTTTAAATTAACGTGCGAAAAAGATACAGACCTTTTATAGTTCAACCACGAAAAGTATATGCTTTTTGTTGTCTTAGAACCCATCTTAGAAAGATATATAAGGATAAAGAAAGTCAAGCCAACTAAAGGAAATTAGTCACTTTTGTATAAAGTATACAAATTGTTGTGAAAGGAAGGTGAAAAGTGCATGCCCTGAATTAAACAAATAATTTGTTGAATTAAAAAGTTAGGTGTTAATTAATAATAATAATAATAATAATAATAATAATAATAATAATTTCCATTACACGAGAGTAGATGTTAAAACTTCATGCTGATTTGAACTCGGCTCTCGCCAAGATAAGCACCAACTAAGACGTAGCTTTACAGTAAACTAATGTGATCCATATGTGTCTCCATCCATTTACGTTTCCTTCCATATGATGATGTAGATATCCTTCTGTCTGGTGTTAATGGCTGAAGTGTAATGCTGGCTCCATACATTGATAAATATGGGGAAAATTGTGTCTTTCTGATACAAGGTTTAAAATATGTTACAGGCTACTGAAAAATACAGGGGTTATTCTCTGTTAGAAGAACAATGCTTAGCTGAATACTGTTACAGAGATGGGTGGAGGCAGCACATAACAGGCTGCACAGAGAGAGAGAAAAAATGCTGTTTGTAAAACTGGCTTTGCTAATGGAAAACTTTTAGAGAGAGAAAAATGTTTCTTGGAAGAATAAGATAGATATACCCGAGAATATTTTACTAAAAATATTTTCGTGATTGAATGTTTGTGTGTGAATTAAGTGTACTAGCTGTGACGTCACGGACTGTTGTCTGTGTTTGTTTGTGTGTGAGTTTTATATTTTTAAGACACAGGTGGATTTGAATACCTATGAAACACAAAGACATATTCGGAGTATAGACTGCATGAAAAGGTATATTATTTTAGTTAAAAGGACACTGTGGAAAGCAGCAAAAGAGATGATGCCTTTTGAGTGCCACGATGTTTTCACTGTTAGTCTTTACCCCGTCTGTATAGAAATAATACTTATACATACATGTAATTCTGTTAAAAACTATTTAAGGAAAATGTAAATGTGTTATTGAAGTGTACTGGTAATTCTGTAATGATTATAAGTGAAGCCAGACGTGGTTTTATTTTGTCTTGATTGCATGAATTGGAAGTAAGCTTTACATTGCAAATTGGTAACACTAATTTGAACAGTAATGAAAGCAAGGACTTTTATATTGCAAATGTGGTTGTTTAAATGGTTAAAGTTGGCTATCATTAAAGTAAATTTGAAACATGTTTTTATTTTTTGCTTTTGAATAAAGGGGGGATGCAACAGAGCTGTTGTCTTGACTTGACGAGTAAAGCAAAACAATGCAGAGACAATAGGGATTTAAGAGATCGATTTTTATTGCTGCCATAGAAAAGCAGCAGCACACTTTTGATTGACAGTGTTGTAATTCTCAAATGCTTTATGCGTTTAGGGTTTTTTTTAAAGATAAGGAGCTGTTTTATGTTTAAACTTGTTTCTCTCGTTATTGATACAGGTTAATATATATATTTATATACACTGCTGTGCAAAAGTCTTAGACATGTTTGCATATTTCTACCCTGATGCATTATGAGCATCAACAATTTACTCAAAGCCTCCACTAGTGTTTTCTACTATTATAACAATCTTGACTTGCAAAAAGAAGGAAAAACATTAAGTGAAATAGCTCCCATCCCTTGATTTTCAACAAGAACAGAGGAACATCATCTGTAATTGACAAACCCAGGACTGTAAGACCCAAAAAGTTGTCTAACAAGGATGAGCAATACTTGAAGATAATATCCTTAAGGAATAGAAAGAAGACAAGCGTTGAATTGACAACAGAATTCACAGAAGGCACAGATGTCATTGTCCAAGCAAGCAACTATAGCACCCTTTGTTTCATCGCCGTAACAGCCAATCCCTTGTCCATGTTACTCGCTTTCACTTCTTTTGTGGCCTGGTAACACACAACATCATAATAATAATAATAATAATAATAATAATAATAATAATAATCTTTCAATAAGAAAAACAGCAGCAACCAAGAACGTAACTGCAGCCTGGTTGATTGGTCAAATAATAGTTCAAGAAGCACATAGTCACAATGTCTATTGTTATTGGCTAACGAAAAATCTTTTTCAGTTGACCATTGCTTTACAAGGTTGCCTTAATTGCTTATACCGGTTGAGTTGCTGGAAACAGCTGCCGACAACGATTGCCATAAAAAGTTGCCAGTGTATCATGTCCTTAAGATTAAAAACAACCAGTCTGTATCCACTTAAACCCATCTAAATGACATAGTCACCATTTATAATTCTCAGTTACAGAAAAAATAGACTATATTATATAGCAAGCACACAAACTTAAAATAGGGGAATTATCTTAAGAAAGTGACTGCAAACAGCCCCCACCTCCCCCCATAGTGAGTGCACTGTGAACAGACCACAGTCATAAGTCCTCTCGATCCCAGGCGTCTATTTCTGTTCCTCTTGCTTCCGTCTTCCTCACCACTCTGTTTTCCCCCACTCTGCCCTCTGTGCTTGTAAAGCTCACAATAACTACAGGGAATTTCCAGGTGTAAACAATTACTTGGTCCATTCAATCAGGCACACTGCCACACGTGATTATTAGTTCCTTTTCTCTCTTTTTTTTTAACTAGCAGGATGACTGCTCTGTAGCCCCTCTGCTAACAGGCAGGTAATAACAGGAAATGATTGATTAAACTGGAACTGCAATTTACACAGGGATTCTTTTCTCTAGGTAGTTTTTTTTTTTTTTTTAAATCACATCAGCTCTCTCAGCAAACATAAACCAGTTTATAGGAAAATGATACTTTGCCATTTATTACAATAAACCAACAAAAACATCAAAGAAAGCAACAGAACATTTTATACATAAATACAAATATTAAAATAACACTTTCATGAAATATCAAACCCACACCATTAAATGTGATTAATATAACTAATACAATAAAAAATGTTTTATAATAGCCTGCCTAATGTGAACTGGATTGGTCACCCTGTGTGATAATTAGCCCTTTGTACACATTATCATTCTTTTTTTTAATAGATTTTTTTCAAAAATAATAATTTGGAGAACAATATACATATACATCCACACACTTTAAACACCAAAAATATACAAGGAACAATCAAAGTTGTTTTTTTTGTTTGTTTGTTTTTTTTGCAGCATTTTAAAAGCATTTATTTTTAAATAACAAAAAATGTAAACATTTAACAACAAACCTTTTAAAATGATGAATATACAGTAATACAGAATACCACTGGCAATAAATAATAATTACAATATAATGTACTAACTGAAAATAATTAAAACAATTGACTTCAAAACATGTATTTTTATTGCAAAGTATAATTTTCCTATAAACTGCAGTGTTTTACAGTTGTGTTACACAATTTACAGGTGTCTTTCTTGTTTGATGTATCAAACAAGAAAGTCTGGGTGTCTGGGTCCCACCTGCCAGTTGGGGGGATTTGAATCAATGCAGGTCGTTCAAAACTACGTGATCCAAGCTTCCCTTTTTCCCCCTAAAATTTGAAGCATTTTTTAGTGTGTTGTGGGCCAACAACAGTATGAACTTATTTTTCGTGTTAACACAGTATTTCTTGTGGTTGTTTTACAATGAAGATTCGTTGCTGGTTAATTTTTCATTGATTGTCCATGCTTACCAATATACACGTTTTGAGGGTGAACAATAAATATAATATGTGTTAATAAAGATTATACTTATTGCTTTTATTAATTTTAAAACCATGTTTTTTTTTATTTTATTATTGTGCTGCAAGCCTACCTTAATACACGCCTGTGTTCAGATATTTACAAGGCTGTCTTTACTGGATTTTACTGTTTTTATTATTATTACAATACAAACTGTTATTACCCACTGACACAACCTTTAATGACGTTGCTGGAATGTTGTAATTTACTTATGTCGTTTCTATAAGGTTGTGTGCAGGCAGCTTTTTCATGATTGCATCTGAAGTATTTGCAGATTGCAGATGATCTTACATAATAAAAGCAG
The DNA here is from genome assembly GCF_902713425.1 of Acipenser ruthenus. Taxonomy (NCBI): domain Eukaryota; kingdom Metazoa; phylum Chordata; class Actinopteri; order Acipenseriformes; family Acipenseridae; genus Acipenser; species Acipenser ruthenus. The sequence goes on from NC_081192.1 coordinate 68,821,363, forward strand.
TGTATCAAATAGTCGCTGGTCTCCAATAGGCGCCAGGGCTACTGGCAAATATTGTAAATAAATGCCGGAGCATTTATTTAAAGTTTTACAGTAACACAATTGCCAGCAGTGTGGAGTAGTGGTTAGGGCTGTGAACTCTTTACCGGAGGGTTGTGGGTTCAATCCCCAGTGGGGGACACTGCTGTTGTACCCTTAAGCAAGGTACTTTACCTAGATTACTCCAATAAAAACCCAAATGTATAAATGGGTAATTGTATGTAAAAATAATGTGTAAAAAAAAAAAAAATAATAAAAAAAAAAATGTAATTGTATGTAAAATAATGTGATATCTTATAACAATTGTAAGTCGCCCTGGATAAGAGCATCTGCTGAGAAATAAATAATAATAATATCAAACATATATACATATACAGACGTTAATAGATATTTACATATGAAACACAAAAACTTACTTTAACTTAGTGGTGCTTTGTTTCACAATATCCATGGAGAAAAACAAGGCCTTGTTATATTGTTTTACTATTCCATCATCAGCCACCTCAAAACCAAAATATTTCTGTACTCCACTGCTCACAGACTTCGAGGTTGTTCTTTTTCTAGCCAATCCAGAAGTAATTGAATCTTCAGCTGCTGCATGTAAATGCTGCTTCACGACACCTCTAAAGTATTAAGTACGGTGTCATGCCAAATTTAGCATTATTTTGAGATGTGTTTTGATGTTTTAAAAGTACATCTCAGTTATAATACCGAAAGTTCACATTTTAAAAATACATTAATAATAGCGGTATAAGTAATCACACAGAAAATACAATGAACTGCTGACGCATGCACATAGCCTTTGGTACCTAAACGCCTATCAATAGAATAAAATGGTTAATAATACTTTAGTGTGTGGTGTTTGCCTACGAGACTAACAATGATTGATATGTATAGGGTTTATTGTATCTTAATATAAAATAAACCTGATTCTGTGTTTGTATTTTTAGCAGTATTAGCAATAAAAAGTATGTCTCTGGGAGCAGACATGAATTTTATATCGATATTGGTGCCCACCCCAATATATATATATATACAGTACTGTGCAAAAGTTTTAAGCAGGTGTGAAAAAATGCTGTAAAGTAAGAATGCTTTCAAAAATAGACATGTTTATAGATTATATTTATCAATTAACTAAATGCAAAGTGAGTGAACAGAAGAAAAATCTAAATCAAATCCATATTTGGTGTGACCACCCTTTGCCTTCAAAACAGCATCAATTCTTCTAGGTACACATGCACAAAGTCAGGGATTTTGTAGGCATATAGTCAGGTGTATGATTAAACAATTATACCAAACAGGTGCTAATGATCATCAATTCAATATGTAGGTTGAAACACAATCATTAACTGAAACAGAAACAGCTGTGTAAGAGGAATAAAACTGAGTGAGGAACAGCCAAACTCAGCTAACAAGGTGAGGTTGCTGAAGACAGTTTACTGTCAAAAGTCATACACCATGGCAAGACTGAGCACAGCAACAAGACACAAGGTAGTTATACTGCATCAGCAAGGTCTCTCCCAGGCAGAAATTCCAAGGCAGACAGGGGTTTCCAGATGTGCTGTCCAAGCTCTTTTGAAGAAGCACAAAGAAACGGGCAACGTTGAGGACCGTAGACGCAGTGGTTGGCCAAGGAAACTTAGTGCAGCAGATGAAAGACACATCATGCTTACTTCCCTTCGCAATCGGAAGATGTCCAGCAGTGCCATCAGCTCAGAATTGGCAGAAAACAGTGGGACCCTGGTACACCCATCTACTGTCCGGAGAAGTCTGGTCAGAAGTGGCCTTCATGGAAGACTTGCGGCCAAAAATCCATACCTCTGACGTGGAAACAAGGCCAAGCGACTCAACTATGCATGAAAACACAGGAACTGGGGTGCAGAAAAATGGCAGCAGGTGCTCTGGACTGATGAGTCAAAATTTGAAATATTTGGCTGTAGCAGAAGGCAGTTTGTTCGCCGAAGGGCTGGAGAGCGGTACACGAATGAGTGTCTGCAGGCAACAGTGAAGCATGGTGGAGGTTCCTTGCAGGTTTGGGGCTGCATTTCTGCAAATGGAGTTGGGCATTTGGTCAGAATTAATGGTCTCCTCAATGCTGAGAAGTACAGGCAGATACTTATCCATCATGCAATACCATCAGGGAGGCATCTGATTGGCCCCAAATTTATTCTGCAGCATGACAACGACCCCAAACATACAGCGAAAGTTATTAAAAACTATCTTCAGCGTAAAGAAGAACAAGGAGTCCTGGAAGCCCCCACAGAGCCCTGATCTCAACATCATCGAGTCTGTCTGGGATTACATGAAGAGAGAGAAGCAACTGAGGCTTCCTAAATCCACAGAAGAACTGTGGTTAGTTCTCCAAGATGTTTGGGCCAACCTACCTGCCGAGTTCCTTCAAAAACTGTGTGCAAGTGTACCTAGAAGAATTGATGCTGTTTTGAAGGCCAAGGGTGGTCACACCAAATATTGATTTGATGTAGATTTTTCTTCTGTTCACTCACTTTGCATTTTGTTAATTGATAAATATAATCTATTAACATGTCTATTTTTGAAAGCATTCTTACTTTACAGCATTTTTTCACACCTGCCTAAAACTTTTGCACAGTACTGTATATATATATATATATATATATATATATATATATATATATATATATATATATATATATATATATGAGGGGGCTCGCAGACTCCGCAAGGAAGAGACATCTCAGCAGGTAATCAGACGATGGGGAACCAGCCAATCTGGGTCGATTGGGGGCGGTCCTACGAGGTGATAAAGGGGGCCCCGCGTTGTGGCAGGGGGGTGGTTGTATGACAGATAATGGAGACAGCACAACTAGAAATAGCATTAGTTTGACGGAAGATAAATCGTGAGGTTGAGGGTGCTCCGAGCTTGCCTGAGGAAGCCACGGACAGCAAGAGGGCTTCTGCGGAGTCAAAGGACGTGAGGAAAAGATAGGGATGGAACCCGACCGGCAAAGAACAGTGGGAGGTAGCGAGGCCACGACGGTGTGGTTTAGAGAGAGGCAGATGAAGGGGAGCAAGATCAGAGTGTTCTCCAAACCCCCACCACCACCACCACCTGACCACTTTCCTATTGCCTCCTGACTTGTGAATAAATACAGGTTTTCACCAGCACTGAAATTCATTCTTGTCCCCTCGCTTGATTCCATCACCTCACTTGGACTGAAAAAAAAACGCTACACTATAGCTGTCTGTCTTACTTTAGGTGGCTCACACACTACATCCCCCCCCCCCCCCCCCCCCCCACACGCATGACGTAGCATTGTGTAGATGCCGGCGAAAACTTAGGTTGGGTTGCAGTCTCTTTACAGTGTGAATGAAAAGCAGACTTGTACTGTAAAAACTTCAAGTAAAAACAACCTACTGTGGAATGAGGCTCGCAGTGACAAACCATGCATTACAGGAATAACAGTAAAAAAAGGTATGAATATATCATAATTGATTACTATCTGTCTAATAATTCTCATACAGCATAATGTTTCTTATTGTCAGATGCTGTAGCATACAACTAATCTGCTTATACTAAATCCAACGGTAATCCCCCACCCCCCCACCCCCCAAAAAATCCTGATTTTGTAATTTCAAAAGTTGGCAGGTATGCTTAAGACATAAATGGACACACTGTCTGTTTACACTGTCACCTTATGGCTATGGGACATGTTTGGAGACTGACAGGTTGTCCAAAATATCGAGATGTCTAGTTTAAAAATAAATAAATAAATAATCCACACAAAGGTCCTGGATGCGAGTGAGAGGTTAAGTTAGGGGCAGTGTATGCTTTTTGATTTAAAAAAAACTGGCATTTGTATATACAGCTTCTTGAACTAACAAGCCCGTTTTACACGAATATGTATTTTTCAATATTATTCAAAAATCTACTTTATTGCTGATTACTGCGCAAATGTAGTCCCTTTTCTGCCTAAGAAACTGCATATTCTCTCTCTCTTTCTCTATTGCTATGCTATCCTCCAGTTTCCAATTTGCAAAGCAGGCCCTTCCTGTATGAAAATATTACATATCACAATATTTCGATTTATTAAATGGTTACTTTATAGAATGCATTTTTTTCAAAATATTACATTTCTTACCATTTAATATGCCATGATATTTGTTCTGTATATTTTTTTCCTATTGCAGTTTCTGCTTGGATTAATAGATACTGTAGCAGGAAATATTTTTTTCAGCCACTTTCTACTATTAAACAAGACTCCTACATTTTAGATTATGAGGTAGAAAACCTAAAGGTGATGAAATGTGTTAAATCTCATATCTTTTGACTGTGTGCAATAAATGAAGGCCACTGCATCTCCCATAAACTTCCCCACCTTTACACTGATAATCATCATTTCTGAGTTTTGTTTAGAAGCTACCCTGATTACACAAACAGGAATTTCCTTCTAAGTAGTTATTAAGTATGGTAAATAGTAATCCACACAGGCAAACCCTTTACATTTCTCAGAATAGTTGAATTTCCAAATTCCCCCTTTAACATGTTGTAAGCTGACAGGTATCACTTAAAATGGAAAGGAACCTGTTAAAAACGTAATTGCATGATGAAATCGCCTGCCTATTCCATCATTTTCAATCTACGCAGTTTTTCGGTACCACTCAATGATCATGTGACATCATCTTCTGACAATCTGAATTAGATATCTACGCATTTTACGAAGGCTAATTTCTTTGCTGATGTTGGCTGGAGTTTTTTTTAGTCAAGCTGTAAGATTGAATTGTATTCCTTTTCTGATCAAATTCAATGCTGTCACTTCTTTATTTAAAAATGGAAAACTATTTAATATTCCTTAATATGAGTATAAGCATTAGCTTATGTAAAATGTGCAGAGGAGTTTTCAGATTGTCAGGAGACGCTTTCACATTATCATTGATTGGTACTGAAAAACTTCATAGACAAGGCAGGAAATGACATCACACAATTAGCACATTTTTAACAGGTTCCTTTCTGTTTTAAGTGATACCTGTCAGTTTAAAACGTAAAAAAGGACATTTTGAAATAAAACTATTTGGAGAAAAAGGGATCGACCCCACCCGAAGTAATTTGCGCCTTGACCTTTCCTTCTTTTGCTGAAGGAAAAACATGTTTTTATCAATGTGTTGTTTTTCTTTTATTAAACTAATAGCTGGGAGAAAGTAAAATACCTTATATAGCTATCACGTTTATGCAACAGATAGCATTAGTCTTAAATATGAGTACTCCATTTCTTGATCTTTGCAGGACAAAATATACTACTTCTATAATACATTTAACACAGAAATAACCAAATTAAAAAGAGATGTATCCTGCCTCCATCTAAGGCAGCTTATTTAGATATTTTTAAAGAAGGTCAAATTAAATGAGGATGTGATTTTTTTGTTGTTGTTTTAAACTATTTGTATCACATATAGAGTACTCATCTATCAATATAAATACATTTTTAAAGAAATTAAATAGGCACATGGAAACCTGAAACTATTGTATTTAACTATTGCTAAAAACAACATAAAATAAATAATGAGTAATAAAACATGAGTTTCACAAATGTGAAAATAACTAGTTCACCCATTAATTTGTGTTATTCACTAACATATGTTTCTTAGAGGGTACCTGTGGTGAAAGTGAATATAGACTTATTTCAATAGAAAATATGTTTCCAAATACTTTTGTCACATTTTACAGCCCCTCCTAATGTTGTGATGGGCTATTTTGATGCACAAAGTGTTCAAACCATGACAAGCTTCAGTGCACTGCGTTTTATGTAAACATGACACAGTGATGTGACATGACAGTGTTAATTTCCACAATTGTCGCCCATTGCTACACACGAAGCAAAGTCATTTGCTTGCAGATATACAAATACAGTATCATGGATGAAGAGAATAATCCCAACAAGATACAATAGTACCTGTATGAGGTGTTAATGTTAGACTCCCCTATCCTGTACTAATTCATTTACTAGGAACAAGTTCTTTAGGATCAATGATAACTAGGACCCTGCGAAATTCAAGGGACAATTAGAACGACATGACTAAACTGCAATTCAGTCCTAAACCTCAAGATGTCCGTGTAGCCACTTCAGCTAAACTGATCAAAACAATAATTAAGTAATCAACCCATTAAAGTCTGGCTAATTAGAACCCCCCCACCCCCCCACCCCCCAATTACGAGGGACAATTATTGCCATTCTAGACATTGATCCGTTTACAAATAGATGCACCAACAAACTGAAAAAAGCATTTATTTGAGAGATCGCACGCAGCAATATCCACCTGGTGTGCTGCACACTGAACTTATTTTGAAAGCCAGAACATTAGAATTAACCAAACACATAATAAAGTTGCAGAATTAATAAATACATACTGAGCACTGACATAAGAGTTGCACAGCGCGGATGCCAGAATAAACAAACAGTGTGTTGTTAAACCATTCCATGAAAAAAAGAAAAATGATGAGTTACTGCAACCCTGATCAATGCAGAGTAAAACCACGCTTTATGTAACCAGCTCACTAGTTTCTGAAGGCAGTAAGGATTTTAGACCCACAACATGTTTGTAGTTTGAATAAAGAACCCCTCCCGTTAGATTGTATTCCAGGGTTTGATGCTCACTGTAAATCAGAAATGGAGGGATATCAACTATATGCAATTTCTTTGACCGAATTTTGGAGAAATGCAGAACAATAAAAGAGCAAGAAAGGCTAAAATATATTTGTCAGTTGTTATTAATTCTGTGGCTGCTGAAAGAAGTGTTTCTTCATATGGACACATTTTCACAGAGCAATCCATGAAAGAAGACCAGGTTAACCAACTGAACATGCTTAAGTTTGCAAAATATAATGCACAAGAACTGATCATAGATTTGTTTTTATCTTTCATGCAAAGATAATTAACACTTATGGGCTTCTTTTTTTACATTATATCCAAAGAACAAAACAAAACCAACAAAAACAAAAGAAAAGAAAAAATAAATAAATAATCACAGCTTACATATGTCACAGAATCTATCAAATGCCCAGATTCCAGTAAATGGTTATAATATCCATAGTGTTCAGGGATCAGTGCCAGAAAGGAAAATCCATTAAAAAACAATATATTCTCTTCTGTTGACGAAATATAGATTTGTGCATGCCCGGTGAGATACAGATATAAAGAAAATTTAATTTATTATTTAACAAAATGATTTGCGTAAAAGTGTACTGGTAAATTAAAACCTATAAATAATATATTTACACGAGAGTTCTCTCAAATAATGTTGACAAAACTTCCATTTAAACTCCTGTTATACGTATTTACAGGGATGTAAGGGTTAAATAAATGTCAGTAGCCATCTAGAGCGTTCTGTTTATTAATCTGGTAATACGTACTTTATAGTAATGGTTTGACCAATTCATATGGTTAAAGTAACGTAATGGGATGATTGTTTAATGATTTCTCATTGCGTGGCTTACTGTGGAGGCTATATTGACATATAAATGACAGGTTAAAAGACAAGTTGTGTAAAACACAAGGCTCTAATGATAACATATGGGATTTAATCCCTTTCAATGCTTTCAATGATATTAGGGAACTTGCAGACATAGCTAACAACTGAAAGGGAAATTAACAAACAGATGATTTCGTGATAAAGCATTCTTCAACACTGTCAACAGTCAAGGTTCCTATCTTTACTCTTTGAGTAAAATAACACTGTCATTAGATTTGTTTGGTTTACTGTATTCTGTTGAATGAAACATTTGCTGGTTGATAATCACACGTTTAAACACATTGTACCCATCTGTGACGTAGCGTCCTGGGCAAGGCAGGTCTGCGCCCTTTGAAATATGAGGCCCAGACCCAGAACTGCAGTTAAAACGCTTTTTGTGCACTTTTAATAATCAAAACAAACAAAACACAGGAACAAAATAAAGGTTTAAACAAAACAACTACAAACAAACACTACAAAACTCTTAAAATAAACAAACCCAAAACACCCAAGCTTTGCTATCCCAGTGTTCTCTTTCACTTTCTTCATTTTCTCTCGTCAATTCTCCTTTGTTCCCTTTTATACCATGTAGCCAGGGGCTTGATTGATTCAGTCAGTCATCCAATCACCACCTGGCCACATTCCACACTTTTCCATACACTCTCAGTCAAACAATTAATCATTCAATCCAACAATCAAACAATCAACAACCATGTGGCTGTACAAATGGTGGCCATCTTGGTTACAGGCTGTTGCTTCACCAAAATGGCCGCCAGACACCAAACTGTCACTCACACACACTACCATGTGCACCGCCTCTACTCTACCACATCATCTAAATCACAACCATTTCTAACTTTCAGCACAGCTCTTTCATCTGCAAGACTTAAAGCAGGAAGAACAATTTCTTGACCAAGCAGTCTGGCATTATCAACAATACGACTGTATTTCACTGTAGATGGATTTGTCATTTTCCTACAGAAATGTGATATCCTTTCACTAATCGTGCTTGTGCCAGCAAAAATGGGGTAACAATTTGCAGTGGTGCTCCTTCAGAATTTTTTTTACCAACTTTACAAGTTTACCATTCCCAGATTCAACAGCGAATGCAGAATGATTGCGTTAACTGATGCACATTAATGTTATAGCTTGTTCATCATAAAAAATCGGGAATTGAAAGACAAATTCTAAAAGGATCATGTCTGCATAGTTTACCTGGAGGCTGTGTGGTCCAGTGGTTAAAGAAAAGGGCTTGTAACCTGGAGGTCCCCGGTTCAAATCCCACCTCAGCCACTAACTCATTGTGTGACCCTGAGCAAGTCACTTAACCTCCTTGTGATCCGTCTTTCGGGTGAGACGTAATTGTAAGTGATTCTGCAGCTGATGCATGGTTCACACATCCTAGTCTCTGTAAGTTGCCTGGGATAAAGGCGTCAACTAAATAAACTAATAATAATATTGCCTGCACAAGAAGAGCTAAATGTTTCAGGCAGCACATCTTTTAGACATGGGAAGCTATACTCCACTCAGAAGCCTTCCAATGCTTCCTTTCACTCAGTACTCTCCAATATCTGGTGATATACTGAGGCGGCTTGATTTTTAACACTCTGGCATTTACTGTTTTTTGAGGTTTATCAATATAGTACTCTTTGCCAAATCCTTCAAACCACAACTGTGTGAACTGCTTGGTTACTCCAACTAATATGCAGTGCATATAATCAGGAACAAACTCACTTGCTATCTGAAAGAATGGCAAGTTAAGTTGTCGTGAAGGCCCTGTAACACCTCCATATCCTGAAGCCTCTCACCACCACTTCTGTTGTCATACACATCAGGACCCACGGGATACTTAACACTTCCATTCACATACACATCTGGATGGTAACAAAACCCACAACCCATATATATATATATATATATATATATATATATCATTGCTATAGCTGTGTTGTGATTAATTTTAATTAGTAATTTTATCAATAGTGATTTCTGGGATTTTTATTATACTATTTTAATTTGTTGTGTAAACCAGCAGATAAATTAAATGTGTCTTGAAGTGCACTGATCCTTTGCTTATTCTTTATCAGGAAACCTGTACCGTGTACAATACCCTACTCTAGAGCAAGAGTGGAGGTCCTGCCTAGTAACAGATTGAAACTTATCTCTCCACTCCATCCACTCTGGGGAAGTCTCAGGGTTATTAGTCTGTTGGCTCGGACTCGGTGGTGGAGTGGCGCCCCCTGTTGGGAAAGGGATAATTGAGCAGTTTGAAATTTGGGTGGTAGGAGATTGGAACCACATCCCCTATCGACAATCCAGCCAGGGCAAGTGCAATATTAAATAAGGATTGGCTATGTACATTATTTAACTGCTGTTTCTTGTATTTTACTCTTCTCGCTAGCGATGGGGTATGCTACATTATCATAAATGCCAAGTCTTGAATATAACCTGTTTTTAATAAAGAACAATTGAATATTACTTACTGTCTGTGCTCCTTGGTGTGGGTTGTGGGCTGGTTGCTGTCCCCCTTCGTTGATGACTCGAACCTGTGTACCAATAAAAGTAGAAGGCCATTATAATAGAACAGAATTCCTTATTTTCTCTAAACATAAGTGGCGTAGTCTGGCTATATTCTTTATTCCAGGGGCTTAGGTTACGCACGCGCAGCACCTCCCTGTCGCCGGTGTGGCAATAGCAGTACCTCTGCTGTGGTTAGAAGAAAACTGCATAAAGGAACATTCAACATTTTTACATTAGACAGCATTTGCAAAAGGTCTTTGGATATGTCTGCTGTGGTAGTATTATCTCGTAGTTCCTTCTCTTCACTGAAATCAGAATCTCCTTCTTCAATATCAGAATCCCATTCAGATTTAAAACGTTCTTTAACGTCGGGTGAATAAGGTGGATTTAAAAAATACTGTAACATCATGTACAAGGAGTAAATTAAAAATAAACATAAGTAAACTGTTTTGTATTGCACATCTGTAATAAGCTGTTTTTATTTTATTTTTTTCATTTAGCTAAACACATTCCCTTTCTAAAAAAATGACTTCAAGTTACTTCAAAAGGTAAATGTGCCAGATGTAGTGGAGGCCCATTCATTGATAAGAACACCAGATAAGGTAAGAGTAAGACAGGCTCTTCTTGGTGTCCTTTGTGCATTCATTAAGGGAAATCCCATCCCACATTCAGCTGAAGATAACGGTAATGTCTTTCGCCTCAGTGTCAAAACTTTAATTGCTGTTGGTTGGTAGGATGGTCGTATCTTCAGTTCCCTGAAAGCTGAAACAGTTTCCTGTATGAGTAATCTCACAGTTTTTTTTTTGCTAGTTGTAAAACTTCTGCATCACCATGCATTACCCTGTGCTTAGTGCAACACTCTTGAAGAGTTAAAGTCTTCAGGAAATCTCCATTTAACATTACTACTAAGTGCTTTCGTAAAATGTCAAAACTCATCATCAGAGTTTTTCTTGGACAGTGGAATAGTACTGCTATTGCTGCCACAATTGCTTAGGAGATTAGACTGAGCACCCCTGATGTTTCCTTCATTGCTTCCAGAACCATACATGTTTTTTTTTCAGATTGGCTGACTCACTTCCTCCAAGGCATCTTTCAACAAGAAGAAATCTTGTCTGCCATACCACAACATTTTGTCTCTTTCTGGCCTTGTCTTATCCTCAGCCGCTCCACACAAGTGTTTGAACAATGCTGCAAGGCCATGTAATAATAAATACACCGTCCTCCAAAATGAAAACACCCATCAGATATCAAATACCAACCTCTTTCTAGCTTATACTGGTTTCTTGGAGATTGGCGGTAAAATGCATACAGTGTATCGATGAAAAATTGAAAGTGGCTGACTGGTGTTGTACTCTTCAGTGTATCACCCACCGCACGTTCCAATCAATGTGCCAGGCAGTGAAAAATGAAAAATTCAGTTTCCTGTATGTTTTTGAGAACTGATGTACAACCCTGATTCCCATCCAGCATTGCTGGTGCCCCATCACTGCAAAATCCAATCATTCTCTCTTTGCGTCTAAAACAAAGTTGCACACACCATTTTCAAATGGGATTCTGGTATATACAATGAGTGAGGATTTTACATTTACTGTTGTGGACTCATCAATCATCATAGGAAATGGGTGACTACACTGATTAATGTAACTTACAAGCTCTTTGGTCATTTCCTGACTTATATGTTGCAAATTGTTTGCACATGCATGGCCTGATACAAAAATTTTACCCATGTCTGTGAAATTCATGGCACAGAACAATTTGCCCATGTTTTGTAAAGGGCAGATTTTTTTTTGTACACAGGTAGGCTATCCTAAACAATTTTTTTCAGTAGTTTCAATGTTGTTTTTATGTATTTGCCTCTAGAAACCTTTCTTCAGCAATTTGGGAATTTGCTCAATTATTTCTATACATATTGTATGTGACTCTGAAGCATGACCATGCTGATCAATCTTTTTCAATTGCTTCTTTTGTGTCATGACAGTTGTTCTATCTATGAAAGCATTATTAAGTCTAAGTGCCTTTCTTTTGTGAATGCCTAGGTGTTTGACTGAGGAACAAACAGAACATTACACCCTTCCATTCTGACAAGCCAGCCAGGGTCTGGTAGATTTCCAGTGCATCCACAAGACCATCTTGACTGTATCTGGATGTTCATGAGGGGATACTTTTTCAGAAGTAGGTCATTCAGATATTAGAGATATCTAATATGTTCACGTCCATTACTCTTGTTTTTTTTGTGACATCAATAATCAAGCAGTGATAGTCGCTTCCTTATTGAACTGATTTTACTATCTGTAACAGGGCATTCTGTTGCTGTGTCGGTATCCACTGAGAAACAGGAGACGTTGAAACGCTGCTCAGATGTCCAGGTTTTATTAATACAAAGGTGCAGGCAGTTACAGTGGTTGGTGGCAGCCACTAGGGTACCAGCAATGGTACCTTAGTTGTGCCCTTTTTAAAGGCAGGTGACCAGTGTTAATTGATTATCAATTATGCAATTGACTCCAGGCCACCTGCTGCACATTCAGTTTCATTTAGGCAAGCAGGGAGGTCTTAACCTCTCAGCCCTGCCATCCAGAATACACTTTGTTTTTACTAAAGATATACATTTTATTTACAATCCCAACCAAATGATGTTGTATTTACAGGGGCAGGCCTCAGCCCTGCCACACTATCCTATACTTTTTCTATTAACACTAGAAGCCCCGCGGCAGTCATTTTGGTGGTTTTTGGTTTTCAAATGTAATTTTCTCCAGTCGTGTAATACATATGGGGCTGCGCGTTCATTTACCTTTCTGTCCGTATGTATTAAATATTCTCACAAAGCATGAAATGCGGGAGTGCAGAAATAAAGGAGATGTATTACATTATACCTAAAAGCCCCGGGTGCAGTCACATTGACGGCCACAGAGAAAACAATTGTATTGTGATTATACAGAACGGTATTCTACTTTATTATTTTTATTTACCAGTCCACAATGTGTTTAGCTTTAATTCGATTAGTCTCCACTCTCTGCCTGAGTGAATGACTGACAGTCTATTGTTTTTCAATCAGCCATTTCAAAGGCTGGTGCCTGCTTGCCAGCTGTGCTGCTTTGGTCAGCTTTGGTTAGTGAAAATAAATACCAGAGACTGTGGAGTTTTACAAAGAAACAAAATATGGAGTTGATATTTTTGGATCAGATGGCACGGAAGCTGGCTCCCGACGGTGGCCTGTTCAGGTGTTTTACAATGTGTTGGACCTAGGAGCCATCAACTCCTGGGTACAAAGAATGCATGGAGAAGAATTTACCAAGGAGAGAATATATTTTACAGTTAGCACAGGAACTTCACAAGAAGCATTTCAAACAGTGGGAGACTGCCAAGTGTGTACCCACAGCTGAACCTGGCAACCCCACTGAGAGCCGCAAGAGACACCAATGTTGGCAAGTGCAATAAGAATAAAACTTTGGGCAGCGGTGCCCTGTGCAGAAAGGTGGCGTGGAGAAGCGCATTATCTGTATTGATTGTGAACAGCCTTAGACTCAAGGTAAAGGAATACCATTTTGTTGAAAAAAAGAAAAATAAATTACTTTTTTATATAACTTATTGTGTTTTGCGCTTCTGTAAAAAGTTTTCTTCTAAGTTTATTTATCTACGTTGTTCAGTTGCTTTTGCACATCTGATAATAAACCGATTGCTGTTGAAAAGTTAAAAATGTATTGCTATCGTTTTATAAATATGTATATGTAAACCGATGTCTGTTCAGATGTTTATTTATTTACATTTTCTAGTTTTGATTTGTAAAATAAATGTGTGTGTGTGTGTGTGTATATATATATATATATATATATATATATATATATATATATATATATATTGTTAGGAAAGAGCGGTGTCGCCTTTAAGAAATGGCGACACTATGGGGGAAACTACACAACCCAGAATCCTGAGCACCAATTGATTGGGAGGGGTTACTGGGTTTATAAGGAAGCAGGGCAGAACAATCGGGGCGATGTGTGATCGTGAGGAACTCCGCCTTATTGTCCTGCTGAAAGAAGCCTGCAATCTTCAGTGTGCTGTAGAATATTATAAGGTAAAGTGAACGCTTGTATTTAAAAAGGTAGTTTGGCATTCAGTTTAATTCGAGTGCGTTTTTCCTCTTAGTGAGGTAGTCTTTTGTTTTGTTAAAGTTTGGTTATTTCTTGTGAAGAGTTTATTTTTTGAAGTTTATATTACTTCTCAGTGATCAATTTTTAGAAGGGTCCCGCGGTGTTCCGCGGTGTGTAGTTGTGCGCCGTCACAACAGCAGTGTGTGTTTAGTTTTACGTTTTACGATACAGGACCAGGAGGTGTGTTGGTTATTCACACACTGCAGGGACAGCGAGCTAAACCAGACATAAAGGAGTCGTCAGACTTGATTTACAAGACGCTGTTTATTGGAAAACTGGTATGAGACACATTGCATAGAGTTTGCATAGGTAAGGTGGACACGTGGCTTCTGATTTGTTCTCAACTTGCATCCGTGGACAACTGGGAGTTGGCTGCCGGGGTTCCTTCCCCACAGTCCGGATACAATTTATTGCCATCTGTATTCCTGTCTCTGGACGTCCGGGGTCACTTCATTTGTGTTCCTGGAACCCTTCTTTGGGAGGGGACCTAACCTGTGCTTACCCTTGTTACAGGATCACTCCAGCAGAGGGAGTCTGTCCTGTACTTACCTGTGTTTCAGGATCACTCCAGCAGAGGGAGTCTGTCCGGTACTTACCTGTGTTTCAGAATTACTCCAGCAGAGGGAGCACGTCTTGTCCTTACCCGTGTTACAGGATCACTCCAGCAGAGGGAGCCTGTCCTGTACTTACCTTGTTACAGGATCACTCCAGCAGAGGGAGCCCGTCCTGTATTACAGAACGACTCCGGCAGAGGGAGTTGGTCCTGCGCTTACCTGTGTCGACTGACTCACTCCAGGAGAAGGAGTCTCTTTTCTACTTACCGGGCTACACTTCTACATTGGCTAGTGAGGTTCGCTCCGGTGGGCTTGGGCTCTTCCAGTTGGATCTTGCACGGTCCAAAACCTGTAGGTCTGTAGTAGTCTTGAAGTAGCTTAGAGAGAGTCGAAGAAGTGAGTCAGTCAGTGGCCCGTACAGGGCTTAGGCTATAGCAGAAACTGTTTATTTGTGTAAATATTGTAAATAAAACATACTTGCCTGAGAATGCAACGAGTCTGTGCCAGTTGGTGGGAGCGGGAAACCAGTGACAAACAGTACTACGATACTTGATCTTTTACATGCATTTCTAATGTCATTGTATAACAGATTATTTCACTTGGTATCTGAATTTGGCATTCTATAGCATGCCCCAATTATTATGCCCTTTGATTTATTTTGTCCATTATTCTCACCCATATTGATTCTGCATTGTTTTTTTTCTTCTAGATTTAACACCTAGGTTTCAAAACTATTTTTTTTTTATGTGTAGCGCTACCCCTCTGCCTCTTTTGTCCTGTCTGTCTTTCCTATACAGTGTATACCCACTAATATTATATTTGTCTCTATCACTCTCGGATAACCAACTTTCTGTAACACCTATCACATCGTAGTTACTTGTTAGTGCAGTAGCGTCAACATTTAGTTTTTGAGACTTCTAGCATTTAGAGAAATACATTTAATGGCTGTCTTACCGGAGTTGTTGCCCTTGTTTTGATGTAGTGTCTCTTCTGTTTTTTTGTTGATTTCTCCCCCCTTCCTTTCTAGTTTAAATGCTTCTGAACCTCCTCGAGGATCCTTTCTCTGAGTAGATTGTTTCCCTTTTTATTTAAGTGCAGTCCTTCCCGCCTATATAGATGGTCCTTGGTGTAGAATGTGGTCCAATGTTAAAGGAAGGTAAAACCTTCCTGTGTGCACCACGATTTCAGCCATGCATTTAGATTATTTATTTCCAGCTGTCCTTAGTAAGTGCCAGCAGTATCCCAGAAAATACCACAGTTTTGGTCTTGTCTTTTTAATTTCCTTCCTGGCTCTCTGAATTTATTTTGCAGGGTTCTTGGTATGTCTCTTCCCGTATTGTCTGTACCAATGTGGACGACTACTACTGGGTCGTCTCCTGTTCGTTCTAGGAGCCTGTCCACGTTCTCAGTGATGTGCGTGTGCGATGGGATGCCCACCCCTTGGGGATATTTATGTATGTATGTTCATTTATATTATTTGTATTGTATTATTATTGTATGTATTTGTGTGCGGGCGGATGAAACTCCCTCATTGTTGGTTAGCATGGATGGGGTTGAATCCCCATCCCAAGTAGCTCGTGGGAATGTGGCTGTAGCCTTAATAAGGTAATTGTTTAGTGGGTAATTAAGGTACTCTTTTTACTAAAGTGTACTTATTTTTTGTGTTATTTTACTTTGGCCAACAAACCATTTGTTTTGATAGTGTTTTTTTTCGTTTTGATAAATGCACTGAGCGCTGCCATAGCGCTTCAGTTTCACCCCATAGAACCTGTTTGGTATAATTTCCTTGGTCTGACATCACCCTGCAGCCCTCACTGCCACAGCATGACAAAGGCTCCCGGAAGGCAGCACACTGATGTAAGGGGGTCCACTGCACACTGAACTTGCTGTGTTTCTCAATATGGAGTCCCAGACCACCATGACCTCCCTTTTTTTTACTGCCTGGCCAGCACCGTTTATGGGGTCCTGGATGTTCCTTTCGTTCTCTTGATGCTGGTTTCAATCATCTAAATTTTGAAGTGGGTTAAATTTGTTTGACGTTTTGATTTCTGGTGGTTGTGTTTGACAAAGTTTCTTTTCTTCTCTGCCTATCTGAACCCAGCTGTTTCGACCCTCTTCTATCTCCCTGGTGGCTTTCTGTCTGTTAGGGGTGCAAACTGCCAAGAATTTCAGGTTTGCCAGCTCCTCATACTCCTTTTGCTCATTTCGTGCAGCTCCATTTCTAGCAAATTTACTCGTTGAAGAGAAGTTCGTGCAGCACTTTACACACACTTGGTTTACATAAGAACATAAAGTTTACAAATGAGAGGAGACCATTCGGCCCATCTTGCTCGTTTGGTTGTTAGTAGCTTATTGATCCCCGAATCTCATCAAGCAGCTTCTAGAAGAATCCCAGGGTGTCAGCTTCAACAACATTACTGGGGAGTTGGTTCCAGACCCTCAATTCTCTGTGTAAAAGTGCCTCATATTCTGTTCTGAATGCCCCTTTATCTAATCTCCATTTGTGTCCCCTGGTCCTTGTTTATTTTTCAGGTCGAAGAAGTCCCCTGGGTCAACATTGTCAATACCTTTTTAGAATTTTGAATGGTTGAATCAGATCACCGCGTAGTCTTCTTTGTTCAAGACTGAATAGATTCAATTTTTAGCCTGTCTGCATACGACATGCCTTTTAAACCCGGGATGATTCTGGTTGCTCTTCTTTGCACTCTTTCTAGAGCAACAATCACCTTTTTGTAATGAGGTGACCAGAACTGAACACAATATTCTAGATGAGGTCTTACTAATGCATTGTAAAGTTTTAACATTACTTCCCTTGATTTAAATCCACAGATTAGTGGCTTGAAGGCCATGTTCATTTTTTTTTTTTTTGTAAGTTTAAATTTAGTTTCTGCAGCTGTCAAACTGCTCTGCACTTTTTCACAAATCACTTCTCCCAGGCTGTTTGGACTGCCTTGTTTTTGTGTGTATGCCTGTGCTTGCTTTCTTAGCTCCAAACCTTTGGCTCAGAATGGTGCTGAGTTTGAATCTGAAAGTAATCAGCTGGCCTGTCTCAGCTTGTTATCATACAAATGTTAGAATTTAATCTGCAGTAATTTCCCAATTTACTATTTTCTGATTTAAAGCAGTTACTCTTTACTGCTTCTAAACTGCTCTGCACTTTTCCACGAAGCACTTCTCCTACGCTGCCGCTCTCCACGCTGCTGCTGTTTGGACTGCCTTGCTTTTATGTGTGTGCCTGTGCGTGCTTTGTTAGCTCCGCCCACATGTCTCAGAATGGACGTCCCATTGGTATATCTCCGAGTAGCACCCAAATATATCTGACCAGAATCCATCAAGCTTAGGGCATGTCCAGAAATGGTGCAACAGAGTACTGTCATCACTTTTGCATTCATCACATGTAGGGGAACTTAAAGGGAACATTCTGTGTAGTTTGTTTTAGAATAATGAAGTCTATGCATCACCTTGAATTGGATCAATTGGTGTCTAGTATTGACAGTGTCCCACACCTCAGGCCGTCCCTTCAAACTGGATGACCGAGCAAGAAGGAGACTGATCAGAGAGGCTACCAAGAGGCCAATGGCAACTTTGCAAGAGCTACAGGCTTTTATGGCCAAGACTGGTCAAAGTGTGCATGTGACAACAATATCCCAAGCACTCCACAAATCTGGCCTATATGGTAGGGTGGCAAGAAGGAAGCCATTACTCAAGAAAACCCACCTTGAATCATATTTGAAGTATGCAAAAAAACACTCAGGAGATTCTGTAGCCATGTGGCAAAAAGTTTTGTGGTCCGACGAAACTAAAATGGAACTTTTTGGCCTAAATGCAAAGCGTTATGTTTGGCGCAAACCCAACACGGCGCATCACCCAAAGAACACCATCCCTACTGTGAAGCATGGTGGTGGCAGCATCATGTTATGGGGATGTTTCTCATTGGCAGGGACTGCCAATTAATGGAGCAAAGTCCAGAGAAGTCCTTGAGGAAAACCTGCTGTCCTCTGCAAGAAAGCTGAAACTGGGACGGAAGTTCACCTTTCAGCATGACAACGTCCCAAAGCACACAGCCAAAGCTACACTAGAGTGGCTAAGGAACAAAAAGGTAAATGTCCTTGAGTGGCCCAGTCAGAGCCCCGACCTAAATCCAATCGAAAATTAGTGGCATGACTTGAAGATTGCTGTCCATCAACGCTCCCCAAGGAACTTGACAGAGCTTGAATAGTTTTGTAAAGAAGAATGGTCAAATATTGCCAAATCTAGGTGTGCAAAGTTGGTAGAGACCTATCCCAAAAGACTCACAGCTGTAATTGCTGCCAAAGGTGCTTCCACCAAGTATTAACTCAGGGGGGTGGAGACTTATCCAATTATGATCTTTCAGTTTTGTATTTTTAATATATAATTTTTTCTCAATATAAACTTTTTCCCCCTTAACAGTGTGAAGTATGGTGTATAGATAAGCGAAAAAACATCCTAATTTAAATGCATGAAACTCTGAGGCACTGACACAACAAAATGTGAAAAAAGTTCAAGGGGGTGTAGACTTTCTATAGGCACTGTATAGATCTTTTAAAGTAGTTATTCCCAGTGTTCTCCATGTCTTAAAACTGAGATGGGAGGATAGCGTCATTAAAGCATATTAGGCTGTGAATTGACGTATCTGGTAAATTAAGAACCACCTTTGTCTGTTTCCATATCCTCTGAATTGTGTAGCACAAAATTATTAGAAGCTATTATTTCATGTGATGTTTCCAATGAGAATAACAGTGCTGGAAGTGCAGTTTTAGTATTGGCATTTGCCTCAAAAGCAAGTCATGAAGGCTACACAATCTCTGAGGCTACACAATCGGGGAAGCCATCCTGCCAGTACACCAGAGCTCTTAAATTGGCTGCCCAGTAATAATGCTGGAAATATGGTAGCCCCAGACCCCCCACATCCTTTGGCTTGCACAGATGTTTTTTAGTTATTCTGTGCACTTTAAATCCTGAAATGATGGCATTACTATAGAATCTATAGTTTTAAAAAATTATTTTATCAAGAAAATTGGTAAATTCTGAAAGAGGTATAACAGTCTTGGCAGAGAGACCATTTTAATGGCATTTACACATCCTATCATAGAAAGTGGTAGTATTCTCCACTGCTCTATGTTCTTCAGTTTATCTAACATTGCCAAGAAGTTTTAATGTTTATATAAGTTTAGGGTCTTTAGGAACTGTAATTCCCAAATAGCTAATTTGATTCTATGCCATTCTAAAAGGTGTCGTCTCTAAAAAATCAGAGTCTGTATTTACAGTGAGTGGCATGAGTTTGCTCTTCTGCCAACTAATTGATGGTATATCCTGAAAACTCCCCAAATGTTTTAATGAGATCTAGCAAGGGGAAGATAGATATTTCAGGTTGCAATATGTGTAGCAGGATATCATCTGCATATAACGAGAGTAGGGAGATGTTCGCCTCGTATAATGTGGGAGGGAATCTCGAGTAACAACAATGGGGCTATTTCCTTATTATATTTCTTGTAGAATTCAATGACAAATCCGCCTGGCCCAGCTGTTTTACTATTTGGAAAGGTTTTATGGCATCTTGTATTTCCTCTACTGTAAAGTCTGAATTAAGGGTCTGTCTGGCTGTGTCGTCCAGCTTTGGCAAATTTTAAGGATTTTTAAAAAAAATCTGTAATAGTTGCAGCGTTAGATGTAGATTTAGATGTATATAGTCCTGAATAAAATTCTCTGAAGCGGTCATTTAATATCTTTTCTGTTTATCACCATTGTACCATTTTTTGTCTTAACTCTATGAATAGCGCTTGCCGCCTGTGCTTCTCTCAGTTGACTTGCTAATACTTTGTGAGGTTTATCTCCCAATTCAAAGTGTTTTTGTTTAATTTTGATAAAACAATTGCTAACCTTTTCTGAAAGAATGGTGATATTCATATTTAAGTTTAAATATTTTGTTTAAAGTGAGAGGTGATTGAATTCATATGTATGATTGTTCTAGTTCTGAAAGGTGTGTGTATGTCTGCAAGTCATTTTCTGTTTTTTTTTTTTTTTTTTTTAAAGAGGATGCATATGCTGTCTCCCATAGTGTAGAATCTGAAACCTCATAAGTGTCACTAGTCTCAAAACAGAGAAATCATTTCAGAGATGTGTTAACAAAACATCGGGTCCACAGAAAGTGGTGTTGTAGTCTCAGAACAGTACTAGAATTGGATTGAGGAGAAGGGTGGGTGGAGAGTCTGTCCAAGTAAGAATCTAATAGAAAATTAAAATCCCCACCAATAATTAAATTAGTCTTGGAGGGATCTGACAATAAGTAAAAAAACTTTACAAAAAAAGACAGATCATTGATGTTTGGGCCGTATATATTGAGGAGAGTAACATGTGTTGAGTAAAGGAGACCAGATACTATTATGGAACGGTGTGGCGGAGTGTCCCGCCCCTATATATATATATATATATATATATATATATATATATATATATATATATATATATATATGTGCACTGTTTTGTTATTATTTGTATTATTGTTTGCGGCGCGGATAAAAGCGCTGCGTATTTGTTATAGTTTTTGTGTTTTTAAAAACCTTGTGAGGATGCGTGACTGATCAGCTAGTGATTTATTTAACTAGCTGACAGTCATGCATCCTTATTAAACTTGTGCAGACGGTGACCATATCCCGAGTTAATTCACTGATTAATTGTTGCTAATCGGGAGATGGTCACTGTATATAAACCTGCAGCTCTCTACCCTCGGGGAGAGTGTACAGAGGAGAGTACGGGAGAGCGAGCAAGGAGAGAGTTATTTAAAAACTAAACAACTGCTAAGCGTGCTGGTTTTCACCAGCATGAGACTTATTTGTTTATTTGTTTGGCCAAAGTGCCCTTTTGTTTAGTGTTTGGTGTTTTGTTTGTTTTGTTTATTTAATAAAATAGCTGAGCGCCGTAGCACTCAGTTTCACCACCGCCATCCATTGTTTGGTTTCTGTTACTTCCTGGTCCGTGACGTCACCACTCACACGCCACTCAATGACAGCTCGGTCACAAACGGCCATTGGGGTCACTCACCAATGAAATGTGAGTTGAAATGTGTTTAAACGGGACTGTTTTGCGAATAAGAATCACCATTCCCCTTGCCTTACTGGAGAATGTAACCTGAAAAACCTGTGATATCCAGCGGCACCTCAGCCTGCTCTGCTCTGTATGTTTGTGTTTCTTGTAAAAATATCGGCAGCTAAGGTTTTTAAATGAGCATACACCTTGCCATGCTTAACTGGATGATATGCCCTTCACGTTCCATGATGCTAAAGTAATTCCGATGTGGCCCAATACAGTAGCCTGATTATGTGACCTGGTTCAACATAGCAAAGAAATCTGCAGTAGTATGCCACTGTTACGTCATATCGTTGGCAGCCACCCACACCAGTGAACGCCGGCAGGGTGAATTGTCAGAATGCAAAGTGTTCAGGTGCAAAAATAATAAAAGGGAAAACAGTAACAAAGTATGAGTGCCTCAACCTTTAAACCAACAAAGGGAGGCCATAACAAAACAATGGATACATAATATAGGAACAGGACATACGCTCAATAGAATACTATGTGTGACTACAGAGCGAGTCAACGACAGGGCGTCACACAAAGCGCGACAGAAGAGAGCTCCAATACATTCAATGTTAATTTGTTTTAATGGTTTTTATACGATATACTGCTCAAGGAGAGGCTGAAAATGCATCAAAAGCTTTAGTTAACATGTTTTATATTGAAATGGTTATATATTCATTTGCATTACAGTTGCCCTTTAATAATATGAAATAAAGAACCATGCATATTCATAATGGCACTGCCGGGCCAAACACAGTTTTGTATAGTTTACTCGCAGCGCCTCTTCCCTGTTCCCCTCTTGCATGAAATTTCAAACATATCCATGAACAATTATCAAATAGCCTTAAAACGTCCAAACATATACCAGCTATTTGTCCTTTTAGATTAGTGTCCTTAGTCTTTTAACAAACTTAAATGATTAAGATTAATGATGTCTTCCTGTTTTCCTTAGCTGAGTCAGAAGCCTGTTGTCCGAAAAATACTCAATTGTGAGGTATAAAAAGTTGCGAACATGTCCAGTCTTAAGTGCTGAATAGACCAAGCAAATTCAGACATTAATCAGTTATAAAGCCTCTAGGATTCTTACTTTCAAGTCTCAACTAGAGTGTTGTCCTTCTGGTATGCATTTATTAAGCCTAGCATCCAATAACTTTTGAGCTTCACAAGGTGAGTTGAATAATGCAGTGTCTGTTCCATATGTGATCCGCAGCCATGCTGGAAATAAAAGGCTGTGTTTTACCCCAGTTCTGTGAGCTTCTTCCTGATAGCATTGCATTGTTTGTCATTTCATAACCTCTGCAGTGTAGTCACGGTAGAAAAATCATTTTACCTTTTGTTGTGCAGAGGGAACTTTTGATATGCCGGAAAATTACTTATTTCTATTGGTAGTAGTGGATTCTGGCAATTATTATTCGGGGGCGAGCGAACTCCGCCGGTTTGGGGCCCAGGGAGCGGTGTGCCCTGTCGACCACAAGCGACTCTGTAAAATTCTCCTGTCCTAGGGTCACAGAACCTTCCTGCACTACCAAGATAAAATAAAAAAAAAAAAACTAGACATGGTCCAGGGAGTTAAATAGAATGTTAATTATGAATCACATAATCAGAATTGTTAATAGGTAATCCATAATGTTTTATTTTTTTCAAATCATATATAAATGACTCTGCTGTTAAATTGCTGAGCACACTGCTACAGTTTTGTACTTATAAAAAAAAAAAACTTTAAATAAAAAAACTGGGACGATTTAACAATTTTAGTGTTTCTGTCCGGGACATAAATTTAAGGCTGACAACTTGGACAATCCCACTTTTCCCACAATGTCTGGTAACCCCAGTACATAGTATTAATGTTATGGTACACAAATCTTTTTTTTATTATTATTTATTTCTTAAAGTTTTGACAATTTAACAATAAGAAACAAAACGCTAAAAGCCACAAACAGAAGGCTTTTTTCTGTCTAAAGAACAAAAAGGCATAGCTATCCACAAAAGGCGCAGCTTAGTACAGCGTTCAGTCCACTCCGATCCAAGACGTACTTGGGTCGTACTTGTGTTCCAGTTCTCCACAGCAACGCAGAGTATGTATTATCCGCAGTGGCGCTGCCAGCATCAAATGGAGGGACACAGACAACTGAAAATGTGAGAGCAGTGCTGCCAACTGGTCGGGTTTTCCGCCCAATTGGGCATCTTTTCATTCTGTTCTGCAGGAGAAAATGATGCTAGGCAGGTTGTCTATTTTTGGGCGGTTTTGTTTGTTTGTTTTTTTTACATAAAGAAACATTGTTTTGTCAAATAAGAGGATCTCTGCCATGACTGACACAATAACACATCGAATCAGTATCTGAGTAAGACCACACACAGACACATCCCCTGTCACCCTACCCTGTCAAGTATCCACCTATATGATTGTTGTTGTTTTTTCACTGGAAAATAGACCAACAAAAGTGGATATTTTGAGTGCTTAATAACAGACACCCTCGGGTCAGCCAAGAGAAAGATGCCGAAATTGTGGGCGAAATATCGAAAAAAAAAATATACAATCCTTCCTGGGAACGGGAAGCAGTCTTTAGGGTGAGAATTTGTCTATTGCTGAAGCACGACCGCACACATTACATCTGAAAGTAGCTGGCTGGTCATCTGCTACTATCTTAATACCAACAGTGTTTTTGTTAGTAACACATACCAGTTGCATCCTGCTTTAATTTATCTTACCGTTACACTAAGAACTGAAATTTTAACTACATTTCAATAGAGATTTTTTTAAACCTTACTTAAAGTATTTGTATCGGGAGATATGACCAGTTTGTAATGTAAAAAAACAAAGCTTACTGTTTCCTTAATATCTATTGAGACTCTGAGAGTAGAAGCACCAGGCACAAGCAATTCTAAATCACAGAAACCAGTTTTTATTATCCTGCAGGTAAAATTATACAGAGAAATGCACTACTAGCAGAGTAGTATCAGAGGCAGTGTGGTCCAGTGGTTAAAGTCCAGGGCTTGTAACCAGAAGGTCACCGGTTCAAATCCCACCTCTGCCACTGACTGACACTGTGTCACTTAACCTCCTTGTGCTCCATCCTGCAGATGAGTTGTTAAATCAATGTTCTATTGTAAGTGACTCTGCATGTAATGCACAGTTCACAGCCTACCTCTGTAAAGTGCTTTGTGATGGTGGTCCACTATGAAAAGTGCTATATAAAAATAAATATATTATCATTATTATATTATCTAGCCCTAATACAGATTAACAGATAATGTAAACACTTAGCTGCTAGAATCTGGACAGATGGCGATGTCATCTTTCTCTCCTCTTTTCCAACTGTACGGAGTTTAACAGTGTAGCAATACGTGTAACCCATGTAACCTGAACCCCCACCCCAGCCCATACATTCCTTGAAGCCCCCTCTCCATATAAACTCCCCATAGCAACGCTATTTAGACAAGAAAAGGGCCCCTCTGTCTAGCAACCCACATTCCTATCCAGAAGAAGCCCCTCTGCCTAAATTCCAATGTAATCTAATTTGTGAGAGACAATATATTTCTTATATGAACCATGAATTCCTTCAGTCCTCACCTTGAAAGGAAGAAACTCCTTCTAAAAATATTTTCAACCTTTCACAATACATGCCTTTAGCTTACAGTGACGCCTTATTTACAGTTTAGACAGTTTCATAGCTAGTCTCAGTACCTGTTCGTTCCAATGTACTGCTCTGTGTTCTATCTTCCCTTGTCCTTAAACTACATTCCTGACCGACATTCTGTCCCTCATTTCCCAGGCTGCAAGGCAGCCCTTTATTCAACACGGCATGCTGTCTACTAGAGTCTTCCTTCTCTCTCCTGTCTCCAATATAGACCTTAAATATGTTTTGACCTATCTTTACTTGGCATGTAGTCAGTAACTCCTCACTTAACAAAGAACAGATGCTACCTTTCTTGCAGACATTACATGTATACAAAAAAATTCAGTTCTCAGCAAGAAAGAGTTATTCAATTAACATGATTATTATAACATGATAAAATAAATCTAAAGTTTAGTAAAATACAAAATATAAAATAAATCTAAAGTTTAGTAAAATACAAAATATAAAATAAATAATACATTGGAATGCTTATACTTTTGGAATGAAAAATTAAACCCACAGCTAGACAACTGCTTTGAAAATCCTATCCCAGTAAAGAAATCAAAATCAAACTTATCAGGGGGCTCCCGAGTGGCGCATCTGGTAAAGGCACTCCGGATGGAGTGCAGGATAAGCTCTATAGCCTGGAGGTCGCCGGTTCGAGTCCAGGCTATTCTATTGCCGACCGTAGACTGGAGCTCCCAGGGGGTGGGGCACAATTGGCCGAGCGCCTTTAGGTCGGCCAGGGTGTCCTCGGCTCACCACGCACCAGCGACCCCTGTAGTCTGGTCGAGCGCCTGCGGGCTTGCCTGTAAGCTGCCCAGAGCTGCGTTGTCCTCCGATGCTGTAGCTCTGAGGTGGCTGCACAGTGAGTTTGCAGTGTGAAAAAATGGTTGGCTGACGGCACATGCTTCGGAGGACAGCGTGTGTTCGTCTTCGCCCTCCCGAGTCAGCGCGGGGGTGGTAGTGGCGAGCTGAGCCTAAAAATAATTGGATATGCCAAACTGGGAGAAAATAATAAAATAATTGGTGATTTTTACTAAATGTAACATACACAAGTTACTAAAGTTAACATTCACACGTTTAGGAACGTGCGGGATGATTATCAAACCCATAGTTACATCCATTTGTATGCATAGTTTACCACTTGTTCTTCAGCCATATACATATTTGCGTAACAAATACCATGTATATCCAACTCAGTAACTTACTCTGTGACCTAGCTCAGATCACCTGCGGTCATTATTTTGTCTTGTTGCTGGACTACACGTATACTCCACTCAGTACTTACAGTTTTCAACTCATCTAATCCCCCTCTTAGATACCCCTGTGCAATACACTTGGAGTATCTACAACAATGACAATGCATACATTTCACCAGGCAGGAGCAAGTCATTCTGAGGTGCATACAAACAGGCATGCTTAAAATAATTTGTGTAATTGATTGTCCTGAATTGTTGCATCATTGGGACCTGTAAACCCCATTGTCTGAGAGTAAAAAGTTCTGTATGGTCAGCTGCGGGGGGGGGGTCGGCTTCTGTCGCGGCCGACTGTAGTCATAGGATGCTGGTTGGTCCTTTCTCTGTGTTACTGTTGTTGCTTGTCAATTCCTTCTCCCCCTCGTATATCCAGCCCGCTGCCATTTATATACAGCCCCGCCCCCTCTCGCCCCTGAGAATCCGTTTGGAGGAGACCGCCTCGGTAGCCTCCTCCTCCCATCCAATCAGCGCTCCCACCACCTGTCCATCACGCAGGTCCTCCAAGGATCTTAAAGGGGCCCAGCTCTCTTGAGGTTGTTACACTTATATTGTACCATACACAATCTTATAGCAGTATCCTGCACTGGAGTGTGAGTTACCAATCGCTTCCAAAATGTTAGAACATGTGTGGAAGGGTTCATTGCATGATTGATTCCAAAATTGGACTAAGATTTCTCCCTTTAGTTTTGTCTGGAATTCAATTACTGTCTGGAAACTTGTTAATCGTTCATCACTGTCTGTGTCGTGGTGTAAACTGAGCGGATTGGGATTGCTACAAAACTGAGGGAATCAAATTATTTTTTGAAAAATTAATTGATTATTCAACAGTTCTTTTTAGGACCTATTTATTTAACCAGGATAGAACCCTTGAGATATACATCTCATTTCAAGCGGGTCCTGGCAAGAGAAGGCAGCAAGAATTAACAACATTATAAGATTATAAAAATCATAAAATAAGTAGCAATAGGGACAAATCATTCAAACATGACAATAAAGCAGTTAAAACAAATATATCTGAACTCATTTCTGTATTTTCAGAGGTTGACATTATCTTTTTGTGTGTGTGTGTGTGTGTGTGTGTGTGAAATACTTGAGCCATAATATGTATTTGCCAAAACTATCCCAGTTCATTTCAGCTCTTTGGTAGCTCTGTCAAATAAATGTACCACTCTATATTTAATTCCCTATATCACTTATTATAATACATTTATCAATTATTTTATTTGTGAAATAATTGTTATATATTGTTATATATTTGCCAACACTATCCCAATGAATTTCAGATTTTTTTGTAGCTGTCAGACACATTTACAACTGTACATTTAATTCCCTTTATTAATTCTAATCCATTTATCAATTTTTGTGTATTTTTTATAATTTTTTATATACAGCAATCAATGAAATAAACTTCTCCTCACACAGAAGTTTACTTCATTGACTGCTATATATTGGACCGTAGTGTAACAGTCCATTTCAGAACTCTGATACTTGTGTAAAGTACAGTAACTGTCCAGAAAGAGAGACTGAGGAACAGCCTGCATGCCTCAGGAGGCCAAGAGGATATGTGCCAATGTACAATTGGACCCCCCCCCAAATAATGTACAGCCGGACGTACCACCTGTTATTGGTATTCCAGGTCCAAAGGCGGATTCTGCAGGCTTCACCCTTTTTCACCAGTTTTTCCAGGTTTTCCTCACAGATAACCTGTTGGAGCATCTATGTTGCCTATCCCCCAGCAAATCTCCCCATCACTTATACCACAAGCAGCTTAAATAACATCTGGTACTGCATGGAAATATCCTTCCAGGGGTGTCAGTGGGTTTTGGGGGGTGTGATAGGCAGGGACCCATTATACACGTTTGGTATCCCTACACACCTTAGGACCTTCAGAATGTGGAAATCTATATTTGCAGTTCATGTATGCATCCTGTGGGGCTCAATTGTGGGACTAAATGTGAACTTTTGTCATTTCTACCACTTTTTAAGTAGTGTCGCCAAATTTCAGAGGGGGTTACGGTTAACAGACATTAGGGAATGGGGGTGGGTGGGTTGTGTTACCCATCCCTGAAATATAAAATTTGTGTAGGTTAAGAAAATATATGGTTGTCCCGGATTACTTTGCCGCCTACAGGGAGATTTGCCATGCTAAATGTCAGCAGAATTATCATGGGAAATGCTTGCCAGGGTGTGAATTGTTTGCAGCCAGGAACCTCATGTAATGGTAAACATGTTTGGTATCCCTGCAAGTCTTTCAACCTGCAGAACGTGGAAATCTACATTTGCAGTTCATATGTAGATTTTGTGGCACAACATTGGGATTAAATATGAAGTTTTGTGATTTTAGTATGGTTAATATCAATATTTTGGCCCTTCTAAGCAAGAAATAGCAAAGTAAGTATAACATGTTCTAGTTTTTGTAAATCATTTTTTAAAACATGCACAGAATTTAACAGTTATCTTGCCAATCTGAAGTTTTATAATGTGAGGTGGTAATCCTTTTGAAAATGAAAATTGGTCATGTTATATTCTATGCATTGCAAGAGGGGTTATAGTTCACCTCATGTTTGAGTCTAGTGCTGTAATTTTATTCCATGCAAAATAATGTCATATAATTTGAATTTTGTATTTATCTAGTTTTAGAAAATATATCGTTTTTATATGTCCCAAAGTTCACACTATGAAAAATGCAAAGATCATTTGACCTAGCGGTGTTCTATTTTTATTTGTAATAATAATGTTTAAGCAGCCGTGATATATATATATCAGTGGCGTGCCGTGACAAAATGGACTGGGGTAGCAGAGTCGTCGCAACCCCCCCCCCCCCACACACACACTTTTTTAAGTGGCAGCTACCTGTAAGCCACAGATACCTTTCATAATTTGAATTCTGAAAGTGACGAGTATATCCTTTCCCTTCCTGTGTCAGCTCGGGGATCTGTGGTGTATATCTCCCTTTTTTAACAATCTCCAAATTTTCAGAGAAAGTTCTCCTTGAAAAAGGATTCGTAACCAAATCGACTATGATGTCTCAGTTTTCTCACATTTTTTATTTTATTTTAGTGTAAAATAAAATTCGAAATAATTAGATGTTGTAAAGGTATTTGTATTTATCAATGTATATTTATAAGCAATATTGTGCAAAATCCAGCTATCCTCCTAACTACAGTGCTAACCAAGGAATATTCATGTTTAGGGGTTGCTCACTAATGATTGGTCAGCTGTTATAGCTTTGACTCCCATTGGTTGCTAAAGCAGGGTCTTCAAGTGAGGCAGAGAATACCCTGGGAGATTTATGGCCTGCCTCTGCTCACTCCTGATTGGTCGCCTGTCTAAAAAAAAAGGACATTCTTCGACTCGCCTATTGGTTAAACTCACTCAAGCCCTTCAGCTGAAACAGAGAATACCCTCAACTGTTTTTTTTTCTTGCGTCTGATCGTTGTTTTAGACTTATGCGGGGGAAATGCAGATCTCTTATTGGCTGATCACATCCCCTTCAGGAAACCCCTAGACTTAAAAAAAACCCTCTAGTAAACCCAGTAAGTCATCTTGGATAAAGGCGTCAGACAAATCAACAAATAATAATTAGGCTGTGTGGTTCAGTGGTTAAAGAAAAGGGCTCGTAACCAGGAGGTCCCTGGTTCAAATCCCACCTCAACCACTGACTCATTGTGTGACCCTGAGCAAGTCTCTTAACCTCCTTGTGCTCCGTCTTTCGGGTGAGACATAATTGTAAGTGACTACAGCTGATGCATAGTTCACACACCCTAGTCTCTGTAAGTCGCCTTGGATAAAGGTGTCTGCTAAATAAACAAATAATAATAATAATAATAATATGTTTCATAGTATAAGCAAGCACACTATACGCAAGTGAGTGAGGCAACGTAATGTCATTTAACTGACGGTTTACTTGGCACTGTCTGGTCAGCAGAGAACACCTTGAAGGTCCTGACGGCACGCCACTGATTATATATATATATATATATATATATATATATATATATATATATATATATATATATATATATATATATATATATATATTGTGACAACTCTGGCATGTTGGACAGAGTGTCAGTCTTATTCGGGACTAGTGTAAAAGAAGATGTCAATCATAGTATTGTCGTTTAAACAGGTTGGTGCCTGTATCTATATTCATAAAAACTTTAACAAAACAGCAAACAAACAAAACAAAAGCCTAGCTCCGTCTTGGAGTTACTAACTAAACTATGATGGTTCACTATCTAACAACCGGGCAGCTAAGCTGCTTACCGGCTTCTTCAAAAACAATAATGGATTCATTATATATAATGGTTACCTTATAGACATTTCCAGGAGGACCGTTCAACACCTCAGCTTCTGTCTAGCACCCAACAAGAGAGACCTGAACAGGGTTTTTAGCCCTGCTTAAATATCAACCATTTAATACAGGTGAAACCAATTACCCTGGGTAATTGCAGACTGGCCCATTCTAGTCCAGGTATTCTGGGAAATGTAGTTCAGCTGGTCGGCTTAGACCATCAGGACTACATTTTCCTTCCACAATTTTTTTACATAGGATACAGGCTGTGCCTTATACGCTGCCCTATATATCTTCCATCGATGACAGTGCCATGCACTTTGTCAGTGTATATATATATATATATATATATATATATATATATATATATATATATATATATATATATATTTTAGCTCAAAGAGCCAGCTGCCCTATATTAATATATATATATTAATGTCAACATAGTGGCAATATGAGACATATACAATTTGTCTTATTACCATGTCTTCAGGCAGGGACCTTGAGCATGTATCCCGCTGTACCTATTCTGTCCATAATGGGAAAAGGTCCCCTCCAATCCTCACCAAGGAATGCGCTTGTTCCCTGTAATACCATGACTTTACCATGACTACCTCTCCAACGTTGTATTCACAGGCCCTTACTTTCTAATTAAAGTACTTTTTTATTTCCTTCTTACTCACGCCTATGTTTTGCCCGTGTGTGAATGTGCTGCATATACAGTTTCAGTCATTTGTCGGTCATGGCCGCCTGTACCAGTGGTGTTGCTTGTGGACACAGTAAATGTCCTGGCATCCTCATTACATTACCAGTTGTAGTGCCCACTATAGGCCAAAGACTACGCCACCTCTAGATGTTATCAGCAGCAACAGGAACCCCGAATACACAATTGGAATTCTCCCCAATTATAATCACATAAAGTCCACACACACACACATCCTTATCCATTAAAAGATAAAACCAAAGGAAACAGGTATAGTATATAAAAATAGATTTTATTAAGTGCTCCAGCTCCAACCCTGGGCACCAACAGAATAAAGAAAAGAGTTTACCAAAAGGCTAAAACAAACAATTACACAGAAATGATCAGTTCGCTAGTGCAATACCACTTGGTACCACAGAAGGATCGACAAAGTGGGAGAATTTTTAACACAGCCAGGTTAAAAAATATCCACAAGAGCCCCCGGCCATAAAACCTAAAAGCCCCTGACCAAAAAACATATACATAAAACACAAACCAACCAAATGCATAAATAATTACCAATAGTGAATAATCAAATACTTATAGTGCTACATAAATAAAGTGAGCAAAATGCAATATAAAGGTTTAATAGCAAATAAGAAAGAAAACACACCTAAATAGGGTCCCAGTAATGCTAATTGCCAAGAAGCGTTTGGAAGAAGCTGCTTCCTATTAACAATAAATTTAAAGTCTGCACAAGAATTGAGACTACTGTAAAGCTCCATAAATGTTGGCAACCTGTTTGCAATCAGTGGATCCAATTCATAAAAACCTTTGGGGGGAGGGGGGCAAAGCTGAAACCTGATTAATTAATTACTGGTGTTCATTTTCATGAAACTGGTCGGGTTTTATTTTATAAGCACCTACATACAGTAAACACTTCAGACATGACACGCGAACAACAAAACAGTAACAACAAACCCCCAATACACCACTCGAACGCTTAATAAAACAAACAAATAAATCTGATCCAGTTCTGTATTCTCATATAAAATCCACAAGCAAATTACTATCAAATTAATAAACAAAATGCTACTAGCATTTAATTAGCCCTATACTGATAGACTGATAGGTAGTTAATAAAGTGTTTTAATAATTCACAAGTGTAAGTGCATAATGTTGCAGATATCTACATTTCATATTAATGCATGTAACACCCAATAAAAAATGACATACATGTCCTGGAACACCCCCTTGTTATTTCTTTGACCAAAGTTCTAAACAAACGGTTGATATGTTGTTTCAAGAAATAACTGATACTGTTACCGTTTTTTGAACTGACAGCAGAATAAAAATACTAAAGAAAAGAAACAACAACTATAAATAAATGAATGTGTGTAACATGCAATAATTTACTATATGCTTCCATACAATTTACTAAATATTGTGCATTACCTTGGTATTTGGATGACACCGGGTGTAATTCAAGTCACCAACAGCAGAACAGTCAATATATCTCTTTAGTATACAGTTAATAGTTCAATTTTTGTATTCCAACGAGGCAGTCTTCAAAAAATAAAATTATTTTGTTTTGGTTCAAGATGTAACAGGAGAAAAAGATTAAAAAAAAAGAAAGATCCAGATGGTAGATTAATCAAGCAAAGGGTACCGACGTTCTCAAATATTGGCAAAAATCATTCACTAAACCATCGAAATCAAATGATTTCACCAGTTGTTGTTCAGCTGCCAGAAGCATTACATGGCTCAGTCTTTCATCTCCTATTGTTGTCCTGATATAGGTTTTTACTCTCTTCACAACTGAGAAGAATCTTTCATTGGCAGCTGTGGTGACTGGCAAGGTAAGGGCAATTTGAATTACCTTCAGTAGTTCTGAGTAGGGCACAGGCAGAGTCTGTTGAATAATGTGAGAATGTCATAGTCCTCTGCATTTGACAGTACTGAATGCAAGTACGCTTTTTCCGCACAGGTTTGAGAATTCAAAACGACTTCATCAATGTGGATGCTATACAGTTTCGACAATTTTGTCTACATCCATGAACTTTGGTGATTTTGTGTCAAATGCTTCCATTGATTGAAGAAGTTTTTCACTATCTTGCACTTGCAGCAAAGTGTTTTGCTTTCATTAATGTAGCTTCCTATTCTGCTTCTGATCGGGCTGTTTCTAACTGATTTTTGGTGACTTTGATCAGGTTTGTTGCTCACAGCAACATAAGGCTGCTTTGTTGCAGTTGCTCAGAAAGTGCATTTGTTATACCCAGCATCTTTTCCAAAATGTGAAGGTAGATAATGAAGGAGGCAGATTCCAACCTCATCTTAGGAGGCTGTGTGGTCCAGTGGTTAAAGAAAAGGGCTTGTAACCAGAAGGTCCCCGGTTCAAATCCCACCTCAGCCACTGACTCATTGTGTGACCCTGAGCAAGTCACTTCACCTCCTTGTGCTCCGTCTCTCGGGTGAGGCGTAGTTGTAAGTGACTCTGCAGCTGATGCATAGTTCACACACCCTAGTCTCTGTAAGCCGCCTTGGATAAAGGCGTCTGCTAAATAATAATAATAATAATTTTCAAATCAGTCGTCTCGGTGGAGCTGTCTTTTTGCATTGAGACAGTTACTTGCAGTACAGCCAGAATAGCGTCATAATGCAAAATTATCTTATTAATTGCTCTGTACCAATACAGCCACCGCATGGTAGCAGTTTGCTCTAGTTGGAAAAGCCTTTATCAATGTATGTTCTGCTTCCTTCCCTTTCTCCTTTTTTAAATAATGTCTGGCAAAATTACGACAAATATTCAATACACTCGTGGACATTGTAATAATTCTGGGAAAATCTACATCCTTTTTTCCTACGGGAAAGCTCTGTAGTCCTGGCTGTCACTTTTACATAGACTTAAATCACTTAAATCACTCACTGTAGGGGTGACTTCTAAAGAATGTGCTGGAGTCTCCACAATGGTATATAAGTCTTGTGAGACTGTTGTCTTGTCGAAAGGCATAAACATTTTGCGACCTTGAGATACTACTGGCAATGCCTCAACGTCAGCTTCACTCTCTATTTCCCTTCGACTTTTCTTTTGAAAAAAGTTTTCTAGGGTACTTTGCATCCCTGTTCTTTTCATGATGAACACTCTGTTTTTTTTAAGTCAGACAGATAGAATAATTATATATTTTCTTTTAACGGCAGTGAAGTTTCACCTCGGCTGTGGCGCATTACAGTGCACTGAATGCTTTGACGTTGCTCGCTCTTGGCATAACTTAACTACGGTATACCCCGAGGGCCACGCAAAGCAAACAAATAAACAAAAAAAATGCAGTTGCGTATATTAGTTTCCCATAAACATAGGAAGTTAAACCTTGTAAATAACTCTTGTGTATTTTTTTTTTATGCTTCGAGGCTTGGGGGGGGGGGTTCCCCCAAGCCTCGAGTATTCGAGTATTCCGCCAACACCACCCGGTTTCAGAAACCCGAAAAAGAAACTCATGCCTCATACCTAAAGTCGCTTTTATCTGCTGTTGGAACAATGTGTCAATTTACAATTAATTAAGCACTAGATTGACAGCAGCATCTGAATTGCTCTGTCCCGCCTGCTACACATTCATTGCCTCATATGGAGTTATATTAGTAGTGCTGTGCGGTGTTGACCTGATAGCCATGAGGACCTGTGGCAGCATTTCTGCCCACCTGCAAGGATGTTCACTACACAATTGCTATGTGTAATCTGTGTTTTATTCCTATCATTTTGGAAATGGCAGTCTGAAAAGCATGTCCCGTGAAGGGTGTACCTTGGTCAGTATCTATTTCTATACACAGTCCCCACCTAGAAAACACTTCTTGCTTTATGGCTTTATGGCTTTATGGGTGCAGTGTTATGTTTACAGGGAAATGCCTCAATCCATTTTGTGAACTTATCCATAATAACTACGCAGTACTTGTATCCCCCTGCTGTCTACGGCAGAAGACCAATGAAGTCCACATGAATATGATTCCATGGGCCCTGTGCTGGGGGAGCAAAACATAATTTTATTAGAGTTTTATTAAAAAAGGAAGAGGGGTTAGTTTGCAAGGAGGGCATGCAACATGTCCTGAGACATAGAGGGCCACAATATGACCTTAACCCTTTACAATCCATTTATTCATTGCGCGTCAGACACGCCAGGTCTAATTAATTTTCACACGCGCAGTTAATTTTAGACACGCTGTTTAAAAGTATTTTTTTTCACAGTCAAACGGGTTTAAATGGCCCTGCATATCAACAAAGCACTCACTAGGCATCTCCAGCCCCGCCCCACCCTTTCGTTTGCTATAGCGTTCACCTATGTAAGAAATAAATAATAATAATAATAATAGTCGTACATACCGATCGATCATCTCCGGATCACTCGTTTTATCACCAAACTCCTCAAAAATGCGATCCAAGTCATTATTTTATTACTATAACATCTCAAAAAAGCTCTGCAAATGTCCGTGTTTTCTGTGTGCTGATTCAGTCAGCCAACTTGTTTACTTAAGACCGCCCCCGTTATCTGATACCTGATACCATGTATGAGTATTCATGAGATACGCCTTTTTTTTGTTTTTTTCGACTTGTCTCCGCTCCTGTCGCTCCCACTCGGCAATTGAATGGTTTTCTCGGCTTTTTCCAGCGAAAAAACGACTAGACACCCGTTTTCCGACAAAGGACCTGTGAGGAATAATTGCAATGTCGGACCAGGTCCGACAATGGACCGCAAAGGGTTAAGCATCTTTTGTAAAGTGGTAACTGCGGAATAATGGCTTTTTTAGTGAGATCGTACAGGGGTTTTTCTGCTTCTGCGAACCTAGGTATAAAGTCCCTCTGGTAACTGACGAGACCCAGAAAGGGGTGGAGGGCGGTCTTGGTGATGGGTAATGGTATGCGTATGATGAGTTTGATCTCTTCTTTGTCTGGCGTCCATCCTTCCTTTGAAATTGTAACACCCAGGAAACTGACTGTTGAGCTACCTGTGCTTTCTTGGGGTTGACCTTTAACCCCACCTTTGTCAGAAATTGCAGAGCATGGGCAAGAGTTTATCAAGCTTCTCCTTTGTTTTGCTGTTGCCAGGAGCAGATCATCTACATATTGTATCAAAGCATCTGACTTGCCGAACCCTTTTATGGCCGCAGCCACTCGTTTGTGGAATATGGTAGGTGAGTTATGACACCCCTGTGGCAACCGAGTCCAAGTGTACTGCTTGACCCAAAAGTAAATGCAAACTTGTACTGATGTCCTCTTTCAATGGCACACTGTTACAAATGCCCAATACATAGACTACAGTAGCATTAGGGGTTACACTGGATAATACGGTAGGTTGTGTCTCTTACCACTGGGCAGGTTGCTGGAGTGCTTTTGTTAAGCAGCTGTAGTCCACTGTAAAACGCCAGGAGCCATCCGGCTTCTTTAGTGGTCATATGGGTGAGTTGGTAACAGATGTACATTCCTTTTACACTCCGATGTAGTAAAGATGTGATGCTCTGCAAGTCGCCCTCTGCCTCCCTTGGGTAACAATACTGTTGGGCTCCCTTATGTGGTGATCTGTTTATATCTTCCTCACCTTGCAAAGGCTGCTTGCTGAGCTGTAATGATAGCTTTTACAAAAGGGTTTTGACAAATGCTTATTATGGGTCTTCAGGGCCTTAGCCAGGTCAGTGTATAGTCCTGGACCAGGTTCGGGGGCCTGGTATCAGTGCTTGAGGGGCCGGAGCAGCTGCCCTTGGTTTCAGGGGTTTAGTGCACCTAAAAATAAAATTATTTTGTTAAAAAAATGAATGTGCCTGTAACAGAGGAGATCTGTGCTGACTGTCTGGTGCATGCGTGGTACTGCAGGACGAGGGCAGCAGCCTCGTAGATCCACCTCTCAGTCATGGCAGTGACACAGAGAGGTGGGGAAGAGGGTGTGTTGGCTTTCCCTCTCTCTGAGTGGCTGAGAGGCAGGCCTTGGGGGATTGCTGACCCTAAGATAACGCTGTTGTTCCCTCAGCCTGCCCATCTAAGATGAAATGACCCAGCTGACGGAAGCTCTGCTGCCGGACGAGGCACGGCCGGAGAAGAACAAGCACAACAACAAATTAATTAAAAAGAAAAGGAATTTTTAGTAGCGGGGAAAAACTTGGGTAGAACCCCAAACCGTAC
The DNA here is from genome assembly GCF_902713425.1 of Acipenser ruthenus. Classification (NCBI taxonomy): domain Eukaryota; kingdom Metazoa; phylum Chordata; class Actinopteri; order Acipenseriformes; family Acipenseridae; genus Acipenser; species Acipenser ruthenus. The sequence goes on from NC_081192.1 coordinate 68,859,216, forward strand.
AAGCAGGTTGAGGGAACGGGTGAGTGTAGGACGGAGACCCATGCCGTGCGGATAGCGACGGTTGGGGTAACGCAGCCGAGTGCGGCACCTTTTATTTTGTAGTTTTCATTATTCTTTTGAGCACCTGTGAGTGCGAGACATTGGACTACCTGTATTGGTATTACTATGCACCTGACTACCGTTGTTGGTATTCAGGCCACAGACAACAGCACCCTCTGCGGGCTAAAGAGAAAATAAAGCCTAATAAAACCAGTGTGGTGTTGCAAATAAACCTTCTGCCTCCCGTGTGTCAGTGAATTGCCCACCACCCTTCCATAGTCCCTTTCTAAATTTAGATTATGCTATTGGGAAATTATTTCACTTTTTAATGACATGCTTTCTTATTGTTACCGTCATACAGGACAAATATGTTTGCATACGCTCAACACCTCAACGACTCTGTGCAGAAAGTTTATTTTACCATGAACATATGCAAAAGATAAACTTATTTCTTTCATAATCATCTGTATTATGTTGGTTTCTAAAGCAGATAATATATCGGTGTTGGATACATCGTTGCATCTTTTATTAAAATAACATGTTCTGAATTTACATTATATAATACTTTTAATTTATAACCAGAGACTTTAAAAGAAATAGAAGACCTTGCACAGAATGGAAAAATAATTCGGGTCCCTAAGTTACTAGATTTAAACCTTGAGGTGGATAATGAGAGACATGGTTTGGATATCAAGAGAGAAAAAAGGAGCTACAAGAATGCTGTAAGTTCCAAAAATGTTGTAATGATTCATGTTGTCTGACACTTTATTATTGACTTATATCATGTTATGTTGGCTTCTCCACTCGTTTCCCTTGAGCTGCCTTATTGAGAATGAGTGAACTAAATGTATGCACCTGAACATAGGTGGCGTATGAGTCTTCGGTTTGGGAGGCTATTCCACACTTTTCCCCCTGCATTTATTGAACTCCGATGTACAGTAAGATACACACACATTATATATATACAATGCCTTGCAAAAGTATTCAGACCCCTGACCAATTCTCTCATATTACTGAATTACAAATGGTACATTGAAATTTCATTCTGTTTGATATTTTATTTTAAAACACTGAAACTCAAAATCAATTATTGTAAGGTGACATTGGTTTTATGTTGGGAAATATTTTTAAGAAAAATAAAAAATAAGAAGGTCATTAAAAATAACAACTAGATTTTGTGTTTCTTTATACATACATATTTTAATGCATTATAGGAGCTACGCAATTATCAAATAAACTTGTTTTATATGGTGCTTTTAAAAATAGCAACTTTACAAAAACGGAATCGGGAATCGATTCTTCTGGGATCAACTTTGCAGAAAGACAGAAAATGTTTAAGCTGTTTACATATTAAAATAAAATTCACAAGTGTAATTATCTTTCTCTAACTTTAATGTTATTTGTCTTTATTTGTTCAACTTCGTTCTTTTGAGTTTTAATCTGCCTTTATTTTGCGCCGTCTGCCCCTTTTTCTCCCGAGGCTGCAGCCAAAGATATTCTGTTTACAAGATACTCGACTCTGCAGTTTTCAAATTCGTCTCACTGTGTGCAAAGCATTGTGGTATATACAGAGAGCTTGGCAGAATTTTGTCTATGGAGAGTCAATGGAGGCGTAAGAAATTTTGCTGGTTTTTGCCATGTTAAAAAAATGCATCAAACTTTTGAAGTAGATTTCACATTTGCCCAAGGCCTTTTGATGTGCAGAACATTTCCTTGGAGGGTTAGGATAGCTAATAAGGGTTGGGATAGCGTCATCCCTCAGTCGCTTTCGCATGCCCTTTTGGAAATAGATTTTTATAAGTGCATACTTTTAAAACATTTAAGTAAGTTTCCCATGTCTGCAAGTATAAAACAAGTCTCAAGTGGGGAGAATGGTTAAAGCCATCAGTAAAGTTTATAAACTTGTAGTGTAATTTTATTTTATAAACCCTTTTTCTTTGCTTGAATGCCTTTGTCATGCAAGAAACCTTTCATTACATCATGTTATTTTCAGACAGTCTAGAAATTCAATGTAGTTTACCATTTTTTGAACCATGCAGTCCTCAAAATGTAGCTCACATACTGCATTTATTGAGTTCTTCTGCTGCCATTTTGACACTTAAGTTACTCCTCCGCAAATTAATAAGACACTTCTGTTGCCTACATATGTATGGGTGATAATAATGAAATGGTTGCATTTTATTTATTTATTTATCAAACCAGAATATCTAAAAAGTAAAAACCCAGTAAAATTGAGGGGTTTCTTTTGGAATTATCATTAAAGAATTCAAGAATTTGTTTCAAGACCAACTGACATCAAATAATGTATGCCGTAGGATTATATCTATTTAAAAATAGCCACTATATTCATAGTTTTATATTTAAGAACTTACCGCTCATCATCAGAAGGGATGAGTTTCCAGTTTATAGCCGCACAGAGTCGTGGCATGTTTCTTGCTAAAACAGTCAAGGGAAATAAATATTTTTAATCCCTCGGAGGCATTGGAAACCCAATGCCTCCGAATCCTCAGCCACTGACACATTGTGTGACTCTAAGCAAGTCACTTAACCTCCTTGTGCTCCGTCTTTCGGGTGAGACGTAATTGTAAGTGACTTGAAGCTGATGCATAGTTCACACACCCTAGTCTCTGTAAATTGCCTTGGATAAAGGGATCCGCTAAATAAACAAATAATCCCAGTGAAAATCAGTGACCAGTTGCATAAAACACAAGTCTTGGACTTCCTTACCCAAATTAACATTGAGCAGTCCCAAGATTAGCACTAATCTGGGTCTGTGAAACCAGCCACTTAAGTATTACATTTAAGGATAACACCATAAGGATGTGTTTCCCTTATGGGGATTGACTCCTTAAACTTAAACTAAGAGGAAATGTAACATACGACACTGGGGTTTTAGCGCTTAAACAGACTGTCAATCATAATTAGGCGCTAAAATATGGTTTTGATTGATAATCACAGATTATCAATCAAAAATAGCATTCTTCATAATAATTACGCATTGTTATAATTTGCTAATGTTGCTGTTTTCTTCAAAAGGCCTTCGGCAAATGTGAAATCTACTTCAAAAGTTTGATGCATTTTTTTAACATGGTGAAAGCCAGCACAAACCAGCAACATTTCTTACGCTTCCATTGACTCTCCATAGAAAAAATTCTGCCACGCTCTCTGTATATATCACAATGCTTTGCGCGCAGAGTATCTTGTTAAATAGAATAGCTTTAGCTGCAGCCCTTCAGCAGTGCTTTAACTTAATCTCAGTAATATCCTGCTGTGTTCGGCAATGTTTCTTTTTTTCTTTCTTTTTTTTGTGGTTAATTTACCGACCACTACTGCCTGTTTCGGTCTTTTACATTTTTATAAAATTGAATTTATCATATTTTCCAGTCTTTTATATCGTTTTTACTGTAATTTATCATTTTTCCACCATTAAGAAAATAGTATATGAATATTTATCATGTGCAATATATTGGGTCTTGTACATTTTTTTTTTTACTTGTGCAACTTTGCAGAGGACTTGTTTTTTTTCTTTTTAGAGAAATTAATTGTCTGTTGCCGGTTTAAGTTTGCAAAAAAAAAGTATAATTAATGGTAAATGTACCTCTTTATACAATAGGAAAACACCCATCAGATCGCAATTGATTGCACATGTACCAAAATATGACAGCGCACAACTTGCAATCTGACATGAGTCAAGTTGTGGTACGCATACCACATTCTGACGATGTATAACTTTCTAATACTACACCGGCTCTATAGTCTAGATCACGACTTCTATCAAAGTGAAAAACAACGTACACAAACTTGAACTTAAAGCTTATCTAAAAACTTCAGGTACATTCAAACAGTATTCCAATTCCAAAAGAAAAGAAGATAGTAGAAAAACGCATGCAAACAGAATAATCTAGCTAGAAATAAATCGAAAATATTTTTGTGTTTTTATTTTTTATTATTTGTGTTTTTTTTCCTGAGAGATCAGACAACTTTCATTCCGTAAACTGTTCCCCCACTTCCAGACTGGAAGTCAAGGACTCGTTACTCAGACTTGAATGATAGTGACTCGGACTCAAGGTTTGAGGACTCGACTACAAGTCTGATATATATATTTCCTATTTTCCTATTTTTTAGGTTCTTGGCCACCGGAGATTCTTACAAGACCATTTCCTTCAGCTACCGAGTTTGGCAAGTCAGCCATTGTCAACATTGTGCCTGAGTTGCAATGTGCTGCGTGCTTCGTGGTACTCAACCTCTACACAGATTCTGCCCAAGACCTTGAACGGTGTTTGAGACCATTGTCGTAATGTGCAGTTGTCTTGGTTGAGTTTTGGTGGCGTGTTTGGCCATAGTTGGTGATATGTGTCGTTGTTAATGAGTGAACAACTCTCACGTTTAGCCCTCAAGACCCTGTGCACATCCGCAATTTTGTGGTTGGCCCCAAATGGGTGCCTGCAACCATTGTAGATGTAGCTGAATCTGTATCATACAAAGCCTGAACACCTGATGGTCAAGTTCATCACCGCCATGTGGATCAACTGAGAGGATGGACGCCTAAAACTGTTGATGCACCACTGTCAACCCTGTCTGGACATGAGGTTGCAAGTGTGTCGCCAGGAGGACCTGGTTGCACATTTATCGGAGAGCCCGCAATAACCCTCACCGTTGATGCCAGAGGGAGCTCCAGACTCTGTTACATTGATGCCTGAGACTTCCAATTCAAGCATGGAGCTCAACTATACTGTGACTCCCAAGCAGCGGCCCAGCCGTCAAAGAGTTTATCCTAAAAGACTAGAGGACTATGTGAACTGGGGGGGAAGGGGTGTGATGTATTGAAGTGCTGATAATTTTCCAGAGATATGTTAAGGCGCCTTAGATTGTTACATCACTAAGATGCGCCAGAGGCATACATAGCTAGGCACCTCACGACACACCCCTGTTATATACATGTGCTTAGTTCCAGTTCTCCCTGTACCTTTTTATTAAATGAGTTAAGAGTGTCATAATTTATATTTAATCATTTTAATGTGCAATTTAAGTAACTTTACAGATAGATAAGTCTATAATCATAGTTTCTGTATTTTATTCTGAAAAAATATATATCATGGACATTATCTATGTGCATAAGCAAGATTAGTTTACTGGTCTGCTGGTCTGCAACAGCCGTGATATCTTCCTCTTCCTGAGTTTTTTCTTCCTCTTGTTAGTCACCACAGGACATTGAGAGTGTTTGTAAAAACAAACAAACAAAAGACTTTGTGAGAAGTGCCACATAGTACAGTAGTAGAGTACACCCTAAATGGCTGGCTAAGGAAAGCATGCTGGGTGGAGGCAACTATATAATAAGGCATGTTATCTTGCCTAAACAAGTGAGAACACAGTGTATGTAGCAACAAATTTACAGTCCTTTACTTGAAATCACACATTTGTGTTTGATATTTATATTATTTATACGAGAGCCAGGCCTTTGCATCTGCTTGTGATACGATTCGACATTATGTGGTGTGATAAATCGCAATAAGGTCTGACATGGAAGCATACAGTAAGTCTTCAGCACAATAGGCTAATGAGAGATTAGGGAGCATACCCAGTAAAGATACAATCCACAGAAAACTGGAAAAACAGATTACAAAGAAATAGCAAAGAAAAAAACAACATTTTGGTGCTTTACTGAGAGAATGGGTGTTCATGAATATCTCTCTGTCACAGATAGCTGAGTTGGGTGGAGGTGTAAAAATAATAAAATCCAGACAATGGTGTGATATTCCACAAGTTCTTTTCTTTTGCCTTTTATTCTTTTTCACTAACAGTGGCAATCAGGACAGGACAATAAACAAAAGAAAATGTCCAAACAAGCAGAAACGCTAACTGAAATGTGGAGAGACAAAAACAAATAAACAACAAAGTAAAATCATCCAGGCTCTGGGTGTCCGCCCTCCTGGTTGGTTGTCTCTCTTTTTAAGTAGTTTGTTTGTTGTTTTTTTTATTATTATTATTATTTATTTCTTAGCAGACGCCCTTATCCAGGGCGACTTACAATCGTAAGCAAATACATATCACCCTCAGTACCTCTCCCACACTTCTTTGTGCTTTCAGATACCAGCCCCGACTGCTACAACACGTCCCCCTTTTATGTGCCGCGCAACACCCCCTAATCAGCTGAACACCAATCAGCGATCAGCATTTTAATTGCCTCCCAATTCTGGGACTTTCCAGCACATTCCGTGTTGTTGCCCTCAACAAAGATGGCGACCGTCCTTTCAGGACTTCCACCCCAAAGGTGGAACTGCCACGTCTCACACCATCTCTGTTGGGGCCTTCTAGGCTGGCTCACAGCCCCCTGGCGGCTGGGAGGGTGGATTACAGCACGGAATCGCTTTACCTCGTCACACTCTCATTGTTTGTATTGAAAATGCTCCTGTATTATTTTGGACCATTAACATATTATTCCTGTCTTTCTCAGAATTTGTTTTGAAAAGATGGCATCAGAGAACTGAAAGTTTACCACCTTATAAACTACAGTCTGAATCCTGTACTGTGTTACTTTAACGCTGACAGTGAGTGCTTTTTAATAAACCAAACTGTCTGTCTACCAAGTGTGGTTTCTGAGTCATCATTACCATCATGTCTCAATGCAGCTGAAGTATTGTCAGAGATGAGTAGTTTGAGTCTCTTGTTCAAAAGTGTCAGCCTTTCCACATGCTGAGGCAGCAGTTGGGTTCAGCAGCCTGTCAAAGGTCTTTCAGCAGCACTGATAGAAACCCTAGTTGGAGGAACATTTTGGGTAATGCTTTTTTCACCAATTCAAATCATTAAAGGAAGTTTCTTATAAACTGAGAGTCGTATTTATTAAATTGTTTCTTCTTTTCTTTCTTTCCTTAAAGCATGCTTCAAAATATAGTAAAAAAATATATTCTATTATAAAAAGAGCATAATAAACTATACTCATATACCTGTATTCAGTCTCATTTAACACGTACAAAGATAATATAATGAAAGTTGGAAAAAAATAATTAATAAGTTGAAGGTACAATATTTCCAAAGGTAGTGACCCTTTTTGTTTAAAAAATACTGTTTAGTGCAAAGTAACTTATTTTTAGAAACCAGTTTTTAAACAAAGAACACCGTGTAACAATTTTTTTTTTTTTTTTGGTTCCTGGGTAGTAAGTGTTATTTCCTAATTGCTTATGCCTCAAAAGTATAGAAAATGGCTATTATTCCCCACAAACTTTGCTTTTGTGACCAGGACAGTGATATTTTGAAATTTACCTATTTTCCAGAACATTCCAGATAGATTCAGTGCTGAGTAAACTTGGAGTAACTTCTAGAACTTTCTAGAACTTTCCAGTAATATAAATAGTAGTATAAATACAGGGGCCTTAAGCCCACCAGTTCAGTTTAGTTACAGCTGCCTAAGTGGATACATATCTGCATTTTTCTGAGATGGCATCAAGAGGCTGCAAGCATCCGGCAGACGCATTTTGCTATGTCTGCGGCCAATTTATCAAGACAAGAGCGAAAAAGTACTCCATGGAAGCATCTGCTAAGATGTGTGAGGCCTACAAGGCATATTTCGGCATGCCTGTCGGGGATCAAGACAAACCCTGGACACCTCATTTCACCTGCGAGCACTGCAAAAAAAACTCTGGAAGGTAAGATGGACAATTGTTGCTCGGAATTTAAATTTTTTTAAATTGTAAAAGTTTTTAATTTTAAAATGTTTTACAATTTTCAATGTTATTGAAAAAATATATCATATATGAAAAATGTTGCGAGAATCTCTTTCACATTAGTCATGGGTGAAATAAATGTATTTTTGTAGGATGGTACAGAGGGGAAAAGAGAGCCATGAAGTTCGCTATCCCAAGAATTTGGCGGGAACCCACTGACCACTCAAGCAACTGCTACTTCTGCATGGTGGACCCTTCCAATCGTCGGACTGGCAAGAATGCACCTACTATCACGTATCCAGACCTTCCTTCAGCCGTCTTTAGAAGAGAGCAGCAAGTCAGTGAGCGAGGAAGACGTTGTAGATCCAGATGACAATTTCAGAGGTGGAGCTGAGGAGAGAAACCCATACTACCCCAACCAAAAAGACCTCAACGACTTGATTAGAGATCTTGGTCTCACCAAGTCCAATGCCGAGCTTTTGACGTCTAGGCTCAAGCAGTGGAACTTGTTGGATGAAAGTGTGCAAGTCGCAGATCAGAGGAAGCGTCACCAACCTTTTTCCAGCTTCTTCACCCGTCAAGATGGGCTCTGCTTCTGCCACAATGTGACCAGTCTGTTCGAGGGAATCGGAATCGCCTGAAACCAGAATGAGTGGCACCTCTTCATTGACAGCTCATCCAGGAGCCTCAAAGCTGTGCTGCTCCATAATGGTAACAAGTACCCGTCTCTTCCCCTGGCTCACTCGGTGCACCTCAAAGCGGATTACAACAGCATCAAGACCTTGCTTGACGCCTTGAAATATGATGAGTACGGCTGGGAGGTCATAGGAGACTTCAAAATGGTGGCATTCCTGATGGGTCTCCAAGGCGGTTTTACCAAGTTTCCCTGCTATCTTTGCCTTTGGGACAGCAGGGTCACCAAGGCGCACTACCACAGGCGGGACTGGCCACAGCGGACCGAGTTCCCTGTGGGGAGGAACAACGTCAAGTGGGAGCCACTGGTGGACCCCCGGAAGGTGCTGATGCCACCACTGCACATCAAATTGGGCCTTATGAAACAATTTGTCAGAGCTCTAGATAAGGAGTCGGAAGCCTTCAAGTACCTTCAGGACTTCTTCCCTAAGCTGTCTGAGGCAAAGGTCAAAGCCGGTGTCTTCGTTGGACCACAGATAAAGAAGATCCTGGAGTGCAATGAATTCCCCAAGAAGCTCACTAGTAAGGAGAAAGCGGCTTGGAACAGCTTTGTCGCAGTTGTTCGGGGCTTCCTGGGCAATCACAAGGCCGAAAACTATGTGGAGCTGGTTGAGACTCTGGTGAAGAACTACGGCACAATGGGCTGTAGGATGTCCCTCAAAGTCCATATCCTTGATGCTCATCTTGATAAATTCAAGGAGAACATGGGAGCGTACTCGGAGGAGCAAGGCGAGCGCTTCCACCAGGACTTTGAACACCGCTACCAAGGACAGTATAATGAGAACATGATGGGAGACTACATTTGGAGGCTGATTCGTGAAAGTGATTTACAGTATAATCGTAAATCTCGAAAAACTACTCACTTCTAAATCTTTTGTAGTCATTTTTGTATTACTTTAGTATAAATACATGTTAATTTGGATTCATATGTTGTTTTTTTCTGACTTTATGTGAACGAAAACACACAAATTTGCCCGTTTTCTCATTGGAAATAGGTCAATTTCAAAATATCACTGTCCTGTTCACAAAAGCAAAGTTTGTGGGGAATAATAGCCATTTTCTATACTTTTGAGGCATAAGCAATTAGGAAATAACACTTACTACCCAGGAACAAAAATTGTGTTACATAGTGGAATCAGAATAAACAAGTGTTTCTTCTGGCCCTCAATAAGCTAGGGCCGCCTGTGCCTGGTTTACAGTCATGCAGCTCTCTCTCTCTCTTTCTTCAGACAGCCCCCCTTTTAAAATCATCCACACAGCTGCACACTTAAAGCAGGGATTGTGGAAACAGCAAAAATTTTACAAGGAGAGGTTAAGATTAAATTATTCAACACATAACAGGAGAAAGAGGCAAAATATGGCTTGATGAAAAAGCTTTGCAGCTGCTGATACTGCTGTGGTTCATGAGAAGAGTAATTGCCCAGCTTCTACCCTGTCTGGCAATGGGACAAAACACAATGGCCATGACACATCAGTCCAAGGAAACAATAGTGACAGAGATGATGCATGTGCTGAAATGGCATCAATTATTAATGGTCAGCTAGCAGATATATGGTTGTAGGAAACACAGGTAATGCCTTGGTGTCCATAGATCTGGACCAGTTAATTGGTAACAGATACAGTTGTTATGTATGAAGACCTTTCTCCCTCCAATATTAAAAAAATAAGTAACAGACCATTTAAAGTCCATAAAAATGTGTGTGTGCAGTGCACTTTCTTCTTTCGTGACACAGTTTCCCCATACCTACAAATTCAATAATCCACCACTGACATATCAAACCTTGCTCAGATGTAAATTCAACATTTACAAGAGCCATCAGTAACATGAAAATGTTCATCATTATGACCACTTTCTGGTCCCTTTTCACATCACCCTGAATTGGAGATTCAAATTAGGTTGATCATCTGATGTGACATGCAAGTCCTTCAGCACAATAAAGCTGCTGTAGTTTACATACGTTTTTCTTCATCTTGTTACTGCTGTGAAAAAAAGGACAAGCAGACAAGGACATTAGCTGTTTTGTGGCTGTTCTGTGGTGTTGTCTTGTGCTACAGCAGCAGCAGGGAAAGGCAGCTCTGAACTCTCCTGAGGCCTGACTCCACATTATCACCAGCAGGAGCAAGTATAGCGAGAGGCTGATTTTTTTTCTTTTCAAATATGTCTTCATTACATTGCCTCTTGTTGTTTTGGCTACCTTTTAGGCACTATACCTCTGAGAATAGCGACCATCTCAATATCCCCCCTAGTTCCTATGAGTTTTACACTAGATCAAATTTGCATTTTAATGGGGTTCACTCTCATTCTCTCTTTATACTGGCTTGCCAGTATCGGTCTGACACTTTTCTATTTCCCACCCACTATATGCTTTCACCCTATACTATTCTTACTAGCTTTAGGGTTACTTAGTGGGGACAGCCACACTAACCCAAGCCCTTCTCAGTATGTTAATATGACTGGATTCCTTTTTAATGCTAGGAGTATAATGAACAGAATTGATCACTTCCATGTTTGGTTGAAATCTTAACCCAGTCCCTCCAATTTGTATTGCTATTACTGAAACTCGTTTGGATGAGAGTATTAAGGACTGTGAGTAAGTTCATCTTCTGATTATATAACCTACAGTGTCAACATGAATAGAAAGGGTGGAGGCATCTTACTGTTTGTACACAATATTGTCTCCCCAAGGTTGAGATCAGACATTTCTAGCAATGACTATGAATTGCTTTGTGCTGAAATGAAATTGAGTTTGAAGGCAGTGCTTTTTGGTGTCTATTACAGGCCCCCTTCAGTAAACTCATTACCATTGTTGTATTCTAGTCTAGTTAAGGATTCACATATATGTCCAATGACTGTGAGTTGTTACTGGTTAGTGATTTTAATGTTAACTTGTTAGATGGATCATTTGACTCAACAGATCTTTTAAATAACATAGAAAGTTTAGGTCTGTGCCAGCTTGTTAGTCATATTAACACATCTGGTGCTACTTTAATTGACCATGCTTACACCTCAAATGTCAATCTTTTTTATTTATTTCAGCTGAAACTCCACAGGGCTCTTCTGATCATAGTATAATTAGTCTTGGCTTTAATCATATATCTTCTCCAGCACTTTCACGCAATCTTTCTGTCTGGCTTTAGAAATTGGCTGATTGGGGTCTTGAGAATGAGCAGTTAGGTAACTTGTCATTCCCCAGCTGGCTTTCCTCTAATGTTGTAAATTAAGCTACTGTTATTTAGAGAGTATGAAACATTGTATTCCATCCAAACTGATAAGTTGCATTTTCTAAACCATGGTTGTCTGCTGAACTTATAAAAAGCACTAGGGTTAAAACTAGATTGTTTAGACTGGCCAAACAACTTGATACACCCATTACTTGGGAAGCCTTTCACACGTATAGAAATAAACTGACTAGCTTACTAAGCCAAAACTGAATGATTAGAAAGTATTCCTCAAAACCTTTCAAATCCTAAGAAGTTTTGGTCTATGATAAAGGTCAGTTCTGGAAAGGGGGCATTGCCTTGTTGTATGTCAAACGGGCAAGTCTCAGCAGATGCTGGCTGGCAGACGTCTTTTCAATACATATTTTGCTTCTTGTTTTAAACCAGTTTACTCTGTTTGATTCTGGTACACTCTTGCCAAAATCTTTATTAGAGTATATACACAGCCTATTTTTCGGTACAACTGTTTTCTCTAGGACCCATTTCAAAAATAAAATACTAAGAAGCTTGAGTCTGTGCAACAATTTGCTTGTAAGATTCCATTGAATGACTGGACTTGGGATTCTACTTATGATAACCTTCTTAGTCGTTCTTCTCTTAAACCATTAAGTGGCAGAAGGTCCTATTTTATTCTTGTTCACGTCTATAAGGTTCTGCATTCACTGTGTTCTACCTCTGTGTCAGTCTGTGCTTGTAAAAACCTGGGCTGAGAGGTCTCCACAGAGCCGCTCTGACCATCAGTCCTTTTCCCCTTCAGTTGTGTCGTTATTCTTTCTTTGGCACAGCCTAGGGGCTACAGAATTTATTATTATTATTTCTTAGCAGACACACTTCTGCATTCCATTGTGTCATTGTCAAGCCTCTCCGGGTTAAAAACAGCTGTTCAGCGTCATCTGCGTCTGAGGTGAACTTGTTTTAGCTGTAATGTAATTTAAATATAAATATATTTTTCTTTTAATATATTTATGTATTGTATGTATACGCGAGTTTTTATTGCTATTGCTTGGATGTATAATTGTTGTATTGTTTATTATTGAGTGGTCTCTCTTTGTATTAGAGCTGCACTATTGAGATGTACCTGTGCTGGCACTGTGGGCACAAAGTGAATAAAACTAAACAATAAAAAATTAAATAAACTAAATGGCTACTTTCAAGACTATGCACCCATGCCAGAATTGTGTGTGAATGGTTTGACATGACCTTCCCTGGATCTTAATCCAATTGAGTGTGTTTGAGAACTTAACTTAAACCATGAATCATCTCTGGATATACTGAAAAATGTAAGGGTGTGTGACAGAGATCGAATGATTCTTGGTGTTAGATCTCTCTCCCGACCTGCAAGTGTGCTGTGTAAAGGGAACAGAGTACCATGGACTGGATGGCCCGACAGTTCATTCCCAGGGTTAGGTGGAAGTCGGCCATCTAGAAAGGGGATGGAGCTACGGTACACTAAATCAATGACCCGGACGGGAAATGGCATGGTATCCGCAGATTGGAGGAGCGGATGCATTCATTAACCAAGGGGTCATGGTTGACGGTATTTAAGGGGACGTAGTGATGTGATCTGTTCCTTTGTGAATGGTTAAAACTGGTAACTACAAGGAGAACTGTGCTGTGATAATCGTGAGTGTTTGTTTTGTTTTGTCATTATTAAATACTGTTTGTTGTTATTTAGACGGCTAACACGATCCGGAGCTGTCGCCAAAGGCCAGCACTAAACCCGGATCAACAACACTGCACTTTGTTTGCACTAAAGAACTGTATTCATCACAAGCGCTAGAGCATGCACTGTGCACTGGTGTTTGTGTTTCTGTATGTGTTAAGTGTGGGTGAACTGAAACGGGACTGTTATTATTTCGGGGCCAACCTGCGGATTACAAATAAGCAATACATGCCGCTGTATTGCTTCATTACCATTGTTATTATTTATTACGGTTTTGCCATCAGGCTATTGGATTAAAAAAAACAAACAAAAAAAAAACATTAAACAACATTGCACCTGGATTATCGTTGTCTGTCTGTTTATTAATCACTGCTGCATTACCTTCACCTGCACACAATTAACCACTTTGCCACAAGGTGGCATAGAGACCGTCTGACGCACGGACAATCAGACAGAGTGCATGTACCCCAAAATTATGCTACCCTCATCAATGTGTTAAAGAAGGTCCTTACAATCCTTTAAAGCTACAGTTAACCTTCTCATTTTAACATTGCCTCAGTGTGACAGGGTAGAGAAGAGCCCTGCACAGTCAGTGATTATTGACTGTCGGCCATGCAAACGAAAACTCTCGTGCAGAATGTGACCATCTCCGGATTGATTAATTTATTGTTAATTTGAGATGGTCACATGTATACAAACCCTCTCTGTGTCAGCTTCCGAGTCTGGTCTGGGTACGTCACCACTCAGCCTTCCGGTCACATATTTGATTGCGGTACCTACCAGCCCTACATTTTACTCTGCCAGCCTCAAGTATGCCCTCAGACTTGCTCACCAGGCTACAGGCTTCCAGGTGCATTCCAGGGTTCCTGTATCCCACCAATGCCACCATATGTGATAGGAAGGCTGAGTGGTGACGTACCCAGACCAGACCCGGAAGACACACCCAGACCAGACACAGACACACACAGGCATGTACTATGGGTGAAAGCACTTTTGCACATGTATTTATTAAACAAAAGGTTTGAACAAAAATAAGCGAAACAGTTTTATAACACACAGCTCACCGAGCCAAAATAAAAGGTTGAAACAAAAACAACTCACAAACCCAAATTATCTTCCCTTACCCAAAACAAGTACTGTGCTGATGTTTCCCAGCACGAGTAACAATTGCCTTCTTTTCTTTTTACTTTCGTTTTAGATTTTCTCCTGTCTCACTCTCGTTCCTCCCCTCAAACACCCACCCCGACCGACAAAAGCTGTGGGGTTTTTATACATGTGACTATCTCCGAATTAACAATAAATTAATCAATCCAGAGATGGTCATATTCTGCACGAAAGATTTCGTTTGCATGGCCGACAGTCAATAATCACTGACTGCCGCCACACAGAGACGAGCTGCCAACACCACCTCTGCCAGACCACATTTAAACTACACAGTGTTTACAATACATTTAAATCATAACAATCACCTGTGTTTTCAACCCCACAATACATGAATTTTACACACAGGGTTTTGCCCTGCCCCATTAACAAGGCTCTCTTCTACCCTGTCACACCCAGTCCTAATGTAACTTTAAGACTGATATTTTTAGTGTGGAGGCAGTTTGCAGCCCAGTTTTGTTAAGCAGAACTCAGTATCTCCTTCAACCACTTCACCCTGGATTAAGTTGGATCTTGTATTTCGGCAGGCGGTGAGAGGCCAGTGTGTATGGGGTTTCATAAATGTGTGTTTAGGAGAAAAAAATTGTGTCGACGGTGTAATGACCTGCTGCAAAAGTAGGGCTAGGGGACCTGTTTGGTTTGTTGTCCAAGGATGAGTGTGTGTAGTAGGGGGGTCTGTGTGCTCTGGGTGGCCAGTTGTCACTCAGGATCTGTGATGTGAGGAATGTAGATGTCCTAGAGGGTGTCTCCTACATAACTAACTGAGTCATTTGAAAGATGATTGGTCCCAATGGTTCAGACTCACCCTTTGTTTCCTTTGTTTTAGTGGCACTTTTTTAAGCTTTACTTGCATGCAACACATATGCAGGGAGGTTTAGGACTGAAAGTCATTAGTGGTTGGGTCATGTCCTAAGGGTAAGAGAGGATACATTTCAGAGAGCTTCTTAGATTAAGACTGTATTAGCTCTAGCCTGGAGTTTTGTTATTCAGCCCGTTCAAGTGTTAAAGTATTACACCTGTCATACATGCTGTGATATAGCCCCCAGCCAAGGCTGGGTTGCGCCCTTGAAATAGTTAACCCAGACACAGAAACTGTAGTTTAGCGTTTTCCTGTGCACTTTTATTATTTACACAAAATAAAACAAAAATAAACAAAACAAAAGCCTAACTCCAATTGGGACCACCAACTAAACTTTTCATTTCCCTAACTAAAGGGACAGCTAAGCCGTTTTCCTAACAAAACCACTCCTTTACACTACCAGGCTGGGTAAAGCCTTCACTGGTTTTCTTTAACTAAACTAGACAGCATAGCTGTTTACCGGTCACAAAACATATACTCTTCAGGTATAAACACACAGTCCCTTCTTTGATGTACACACAGTTCTCCTTGGTTGTACACACAGCACTTCCTCTTGTTACCAGCTCCCTGGCAGTCCTCTCCCTAATGGAGCTTTAGGCTCCCTTTTTATATCATGTGGCTGTTACCAGTTAGCACCAATTATCTAATTTGGGAACAACCACATTCTCATATGTATTTAGCAGGGATAGAAATTAACCCCATCCCTGCCAACCACCACCAAAACACATAACACCAACACTTTATTTACAGGCCTGCCACCATCCATCCATCCTTACATCCATCCATCCATACATACATACATGGAAATAATAGTAATAATAATCTCTTCTATGAACCTGATAAACTGAGATGGTCCGTGAAGTTTTTACAATACCGGAACTAATACCAATGTAATATAAACATCTAGAAACCATTGTTGTTACCTGACCAAGCAATGCATCAAGCTTTTAATCTGTTATTCACTGTTTTCTTTGGCATTAATCTGTGTCTCACTTCCATTAGCAGGCAATAGATTTATTGGACATCAACAGCCTCACTTACTGTACATGATGTCACTATACACACTGATAGCACTTTCTGTTAAACTGTTGCTTCAGTTCATTTTTACCAGTTCTGAAATAAAAAAGATATAGAAACCTTGAACTATTTAAATAAATATGAAATATACTTTTAAACCTTATAAATTCATATGCCTATAACATTTTACTAAATTTACATTTTATGTTAACATAAAAGAGTACAGAAAATATTGCGGGCCGGGCAGCACATGTTTGGAGTTGCCTTGCTGGACACAGAATAGTTATAACAAGTGCAGCTAGATATAGAAATGCGTGTAGAAAAGGAGAAGCCATACTAATGGGGGATTTCAACTTCCCCCGTATAAAATGGGAAAACCCGGTGAGGAGCATGACGGACGAAATTGAAATGGTGGAAATGACAAATAACTGCTTCCTAACGCAATTTGTCAAGGCACAGACTAGAGGGGAGGTATGCCTTGATTTAGTCTTTTCAAATAACTAAGACAGAATAACTAAAACAGAGGTCAGAGAGCCATTGGCAAACTCAGACCACAACATGGTCTCATTTGAAGTGTTTTTTAAAACCCCAAAAGTAATGACTAAAGCTAAGGTTTACAATTTTAGAAAAGCAAACTATGAAGGTATGAAACAGAGAGTAACTGAAGTAGATTGGAGTAAAATAGAGAAAACATCCACAGAAAAAGGATGACTGTTTTTTAAAAATGTAGTACTAGAGGCGCAAAACAATTACATCCCAAAAATAGACAAATCTAAATCTAAAACAAAATGGCCAAAATGGTTTCATAGATCAATTAAAAAAATATTCAGTGAAAAAAGACACTTTACAAAGCATTTAAAAGGGACCAAAAACAAAGTACACAGAAAGAGTACTTGGAACTGCAAACACAAGTCAAAAATTAAGTTAGAAAGGCCAAGAGAGAGATCGAAATCAATATTGCTAAGGGGACTAAAACCAATTCCAAAATGTTTTTCCAATATTATAACAGCAATAGAACATTCAAAGAGGAGGTTAAATGGCAAAGAGACACAAATGGCAAAATCATAGACGAAGAAAAAAAAAATAGCAAATATATTAAATTATTACTTTTCACAGGTTTTTACAAAGGAGGACATGGACAACATGCCCCACATGTCGACCTGTTCCTATCCAGTTTTAAATAACTTTAGCATAATAGAGGCAGAAGTGTTAAAGGGACAAGGAGCTCTTAAAATAAACAAATCCCCAGGGCCGGATGAGATCCTCCCAATAGTATTCAAAGAAATGAAAGAAGTTATTTACAAACCGCTAACCAAGATCATGCAACAGTCTCTTGATCCACAAAAAGGGAGACAAAACCAAACCAGGTACCTATAGACCAATAAGCCTGAGTTCTATTATATGTAAACTTATGGAAACTATAATAAGATCTAAAATGGAAAAATTACCTATATGGTAACAATATCCTGGGAGACAGGCAGCATGGTTTTAGGAAAGGGAGATCGTGTCTAACTAACCTGCTTGATTTTTTTGAGGATGCAACATCGACAATGGATAATTGCAAAGCATACGACATGGTTTATTTAGATTTCCAGAAAGCTTTTGACAAAGTCCCGCATATTCTGGGATCAATAAGCTACTAACAACCAAACGAGCAAGATGGACTGAATGGTCTCCTCTCGTTTGCAAACTTTCTTATGTTCTTATGTTCTTACATGGGTAACCAGCTCAGCCTGAGTCAAATGGGCCAAAAGTCACATCAAATGATTAATGTACTGCATACTACAACTAATATTAATAATAACAATGATAATACAAATAATAAAGCACCTTTATTCTGCTTTGGGATTTCGCAATAGAGATGCTCACAACCTGACATACAAACACTCACTGCTTATTAAAAAATTAAACGCTTTAGAAGACATTACTTTTCACAATTGTAAAATTTGCGTGCAATTAAAAAAAAAAAAAAACATATTTTTTTTCATAAATAAATGTACATTTTATATTTTACACTAAAGTTATTTTATCCCACTGCTATATAGACTACTGCATAAACTAAAGCAAAAAGACAGATATATATATTAACCAGATAAATGAATATATCTCACCTTTTTCTCACACTATTAAGAGATTTTACTTAAACTCTACAGGTGGTCACTCAAGCCTGATGCTGTCAGTAGCCTGCAGAAATAATATAGTAAACCACTGGCACCTAACTTAATTCATTTTTAGGTACAAACGTGACCTTTTGTCCTTTGGTAGGTACCCACGATAGATGCTACTTAAGGCTAGTGTACAATGAATTAGAGCCTTGCCACCCGACAATAAGTGTCGGGTTCGGGTCGGGTGTAGTTTGATGGGTGTAGGGCTTGACTGATGGAGTAAAAAAAAACTATCAACAGGAGAATGTGTAGCAGTAAACTGTTACTGCAAATCAAAAAGACTTTAACTTTAAAAGAAGCCTGCGTGACCACGACTTTACAGTAAGTCATATCGTTACTGTTTTAAAAACCATACTTTTGCGGTTTGATATAGGTTTGCCCAAAATGAGTATGTGAATTTGCAAGAACATCTTAATGTGTGGCTATTTATGGTAACAAAGTTTCGAAGAACCCTCTTGTTGTCTTCATTTAAATCATGCCGTGCTGGATTACTAGGAAATTAAGTAAATGAGATATGAATAATTGAGAGCGATTTTTTCTTTATTTATTTACGTTTTGACTGAAAACTGGGAATAGACTCTACACAGAAGGCACTTAGTTTCAATAGTGTATGTTTAGAATTATGATGTTTGTGGAGATGGTCGGGTTGGGTCAGGTATGCAAATATTTCAAAGATTGTTTGATCAGGTTGGGTTCGGATCAGGTTTTAAATTTAGGCCCGAGCAGACCTCTACAATGAATTGCATCTTATTGCTAAGGGACAGAAAAGTCTAGGCTTAAAGATAACAAAATGTAAAGGATGACAAAAATATTTTTGTGCTTTGCAAAGAGCTTCGTTATTTATTTATTCATTGCAAAGGGCTGCATTTTTTATTTGTAGTAGCTTCAATATTTTTTTATGACCATGCTAGTAAACAACTCAACTATAAAGCACTGTCATTTTATCAGTCAAACGGCAGTAATTTGAAGCGTTGAATAAACAGTGTCACATAAATAAATACTGAATGAAGAAGTCTCTAAACCCCTTGCACTGTATTCACCTAAACAAAGAGAACAGTGAGGTTTGGAGAAGATCGAACTAAAAAGAGGAAACAGATTCAGAAGAAAACCTAAATTTAGTAATTTTGTATGAGAAACTATTTAGCATTCAATAAAAACAATATAGCAGTTAGGAAGTCAAACAAAAAATATCTATATGGGCAATGTGCAGTACAGTCTTATATACTAATGAAACATGAGATGTATGTGGAAAGATGGTATGGGACCATATTATTGAAATGAACGTTTATTGCAATCTCCCTGTCTTTCAAAAACCTGTATCCCCTAGAGTAGGCTGTGGTCTGAATCATCCCAACATCAACACTGACCCCTTTAATAGGGGCACTCCCTATGCTAATAGACATGGTGTACCCTGGACTCTGTCTCCAAAAATCTCCTTAACATCAAAGGGATGTTATGACCCAGTCTGATGCTACAGTCTCTTTTGTATTGTGATGGTTATGAGGACAGTAAAATCAAGGGCCAACCAATTTTTGAACAAACAATATCGGGGGGAAATAACTCATACAACAATGTTTAAAATGTTATTAACTTTCAACACAAACAGACAGAAATGTTAACTTAATGCTACATTTTCACAAACACCAGAGAAGGCCTAAGGCAAACCTATGAAATGTATACATGTGACTATAGAAATAATAGACAGAAAAACAAATATTATTTAAAAAATTGATTTTGTTTGGATCAGCAAAACATCTTTGTGTTACTGGCAAACCAGAAATATATTATTAACATACTTTTATTAAAATGTCACTTTGGGAAATCAAAAGCCCTGCAGTTGAAGAATCACCTAAAATCAGATGACGAAATGGAACCGGTGTGCAATGAGTTTATAAGTCATTTTTTGGTTGTTTTATGTGATGTTTAGGTGTGTCAATTTGCATAAATTATCAAGAGTGAAATTACTGTTTTTAGGTTGGTTTTATATAACGCCCATTTTATGCTTGATTTTATGTTATTGGTTTTTTAAATGTGAATCTTCAAATGCACTACATTACGCGCTAAGGGAGGCTGTGTGGTCCAGTGGTTAAAGAAAAGGGCTTGTAACCAGGAGGTCCCCAGTTCAAATCCCAGCTCAGCCACTGACTCATTGTGTGACCCTGAGGAAGTCACTTAACCTCCGTGTGTTCTGTCTTTCGGGTGAGACATAGTTGTAAGTGACTCTGCAGCTCATGCATAGTTCACACACCCTAGTCTCTGTAAGTCGCCTTGGATAAAGATGTCTGCTAAAAAATAATAATTACTGTGTACTGTTTTTTATGTTAGTTAACAAAAATGAAATAAAATAAAACAGAAAAAAACTGTATCAATGGATATAACACTTCAATCTGTTTTGGCATTTTATGATGACGGAGCTATACATTTCTTATACATTTTTACATTATAATATATGATTGATTGCTTTTGAAGTTATGGATGATGTATTTATGACCCCCACATATTGGCCTTTCCACTCTTCTTCTGCAGTCAGGTCTAGCTCTCTCTCACACACACTCAAACTTCCCCAGGCAAGATATGTTCAGCAGATCCATTCCAGATGCTTTGTTTCTAATCACTTTGTTCATTGTTTTGCACAATCATAAAAATGTCTTTAGTTTTCCCTCCTCCATTAACACTTAATATTCCTCTCGACTAAATTGAGGTTTTCATTTGCATCACTTCCTCTCACCCAGTTCTCTTACACCTTTCTGTTTTTATCTCTGCTGTATAAATGTTAGGTGCTTATCCTGAGCACACAGTTGATTTCTGCCACATTGGCAAACTACTTTATTGTTCACCATTGCCTACAGATAGGTCAGACTGACTATGTTACAAATTATTACATTGAACCAATTACCCCTCTAGGGGGTTTCACACTTAAACACTCTATGGGCTTTGCTCTATTAAAAAATGATTGATTGATTAATCTTGTCTACCTGAGTGCGGTATCAGAAAACGGTGTACGAAAAATTAATTTCACAATGTCTCAGAATGAAGATAACTTTGCTCATTGGTGCTTTCCTTTCACAGCAGCACTAAAAGTTTATCATCTTTGTCGCAAGTAAGTTGATTTTTCTTTTTATTCAATGTACTTTATTCAAACGGTATCAGAAAAATAATACTGAAAAAAAGTCAGTTTTGAAAAGATTGAATAAACCAGTTGAGTTTGATGATGATGAGTTATCAGCTTACAAAATTGTAAGACTAACACAGGTAAGTAATGTTATAAACTATTTTTTATTTATTTATCTGTTTTGCTTGTTTTTTTCTCACAATTTACAGTACAAGCTCCACTATTTCTTATCTGATAATATCAAATGTGATAGGTCCAGGGAAAAAAAAAATATTGATGTAGTGTAAAATGTAATTGTCCAGAACTGTTGTCAGTCTTTAAATTCAAATCCATATGCGTGTCATCATGCGTAAGAATCCCCATATTAACAAGTCCTGTGCCAAGAAGTAGGCGGGTTCACCATTTTCTTGAGACGGATTTGCTGAATCCAATGTAAGCGTTTGTATGATTTGTAATTTTATTAGATGCTGAGCGCCAGAAAAAAAAAAAAAAAACAGAGGGCGGGTATGATATATTATACAGGGCAAAATAGTAAAAATCAGTCCAATACTGGTCACGGCTACATAACCAGTGTCTTTTTAAAAATAATACAATATATATATAAAAACACATTTTTTTTAACCTGTGTAGGGGTGCTGTGTTAATAACCATTGTGTTGAAATACATTCTCGTATTCATACAGCCACCGCTGTATGTTTACCATATGTGGGGGTGCTTTGTTAATTTAGTTTGTCAGTTAGTTTATTATTATAGTTTATAAACATACGCTTGCCTATTGCTTTTCTCCTAATGTCTTTCCAAGCCTCAGGTGATATATTAACATGGAGAAAGTCGTCCAGTAAGTGAAGTAGGGAGGGGATGTGATCAATGTTGAGCAGAATCCAGCAGAGGGCATCAGAGAGCGAATTGAAGATCTTAGGGCTGCTGCGGCAGCCGAAGGCTAGCTGGTGGCAGAATAGAATTGCCCCCAAAGAGATAGCAGGGGTGTATGGGCATGACTTTGAATGCATCGGAAAGGTCTGCTTTGGCTAACCAGGATCCCCTTACGGATATTTTAATGGAGTGGATATCATCAGAAATGGTGATATAGTGGAAAGAAAACTGGTCTGAGGAAATAAGGGAATTGATGCTGCTGATGGAAGAACTGCAGGGGGCAGAGAGATATAAGGCACTTCTTGGATGAAATGATAGGTTGATTTGGAATTCAGAGAAGGGGGTGGGGGAATGGGCTCTCCATGAAGCCCTTGGAAATCTCAGAAGAATTAGGGAGGATGATGAAATGTAGTTTAGTAGAAAATTAATCTGAAAGTCCAAAAATAAGGTAGGAATGAAATTACGATCAGGATGGTTTTGTAGAGCAGCAGACAAGACAGGGATGTTGATGAGAGTAGAAGCAATAAAGAGGGTTGATTGTCATTTACAGGAAAGCAAGCAGATGGAAAGGGAATGGGCGTCGCCGCAGAAACTGCATAATGAAGGAAACTGCATTGTTTGGCTGAGCAGAAGGAAGAATTTAAATTATTACAGTTATTTGGCACGGGTAATGGGTCTTCCTTGGATATCTTTGAGTAGGAGGAGGGGCGGAAGAGTGGATTGGAATAGTGCTGGCGAGGCGGTTCTTGAAGGAGTGAGGAGTGTTGAGAACAGGTGAGGAGGCGGCTTTGGGGCAGAGAGATGTAGTGGCAGGTGGAAGAGCAGACACCACATGTCTTTGCTCAAAAGCTGCTCAAAAACCTTGGACAGATTAGGATGAGTCCCTGTGACAGGCTGGCTTGCAGTGGTGATGTGTGATGACGTCACAGACCAGGAAGTAACTGAAACCAAAACAATGGATGGGCGGGTGAAGCTGAATGCTATGGCACTCAGCTGAATTTATTAATAAACAAAACAAAAACAAAAGATTTAAACAAAACAACAAAACACAAAACAAAAAGGCACAAGGGCCAAACGAATAAACAAAGACTGTTTAGTAGTCGTTTTTAAATGTTGTTATTTTTCCTAGCTCTCTCCGCTCTCCGTACTCTCCTCTGTACACTCCACAACGCAGCACGGGCAGCTGCAGGTTCTTATACTCTGGCCAAGGGGTTAACTGGCTGTTAATTATCTTATTACCCCTCGGCCACAGTCTGCACGCGTTTGGTAAGGATGCATGACTGTCAGCTAGTTAAATAATCAGTAGCTGATCAGTCATGCATCCTCACAAGGTTTTTAAATATAAATAAGAAATACGTGGCGCTGTTATCCGCGCCGCAAACAATAATACAAATAATAATAATTAGGGGCGGGACCCTCCGCCACAGTCCCCACCAAATTTCCTTTTTTAAAAATAACTTTCAGAAGCTTGTAAGTGGGCCAATCTTTAAATAAAAGCCAAGCTGGAGAAGCCTCCTGGTAGCAGGTCCAGCACTAGAAAGGGTAGATGGGTCAAGGGCATTGTCAGAAGCAGTAGGATGGACAGTTTCCTTTGAACATTTGTTGCTTGGATTTTTGGTTGAAGAAAGTCCAGAAGATAAAATGCAGTCACCTTCTGAGAATTCAGATTCCCATGAGAAAGAAAAGTGCGGAAGGTTGCAGTGTACCGATACACAAATGAAAAAAGCAAGACAAAGAACAAGCGTGTGACTTGGGCTTTAAATAGGGAGATTGACAGATATTTTGGTGGGACAGAACAAGGTGGAGGAGCCCTTGCTCCTACCCCCTCAACCACACTAAAGGTTACAATACCAATCAATGGCAATTATGTTCCGCATTGTTTTAAAAGCCAATTGGAAGCAAATTTTACTCTCATCCAGGGTGCTGACATTTTTAGTGCCATACTGCCATACAGAGGCCGTAAACTGACAAAGAAAATATGTTGCAAAACTATATGTAGGGTTTTGAATTTTTCGGTTTTTATTTTTTGTTTAGTTCGAGGTGGGGGGGTTCGGTTTTTATTATTATTTGGCAAAATCGGTTATTTGCAGTTATTAAATATAAACACCACTGAAACGCATCAATTTTCAGTTTCTATAATAAATTGCATGTACGTTTCACTCATTTGTTGTTTTGTTTTTTTTCAGCCCACCCCAGCGTATGACTGTAGCTTACTATAGTAATTAATCTCAGCATACATGAAGTTATTTACATTTTTTCCTAAGATTAAACATTCATCATAGTACTTTAATTAAGGTGTGATATTTATGTAGCTATAATAATAACCCCTCGACCCGATGCATCGGGGCTCAGACACCCCTACTGCAGATGCTCCGGGCAGCACCATGTCTAAGTTCCACCCTTGCACGTCCTGTGGAGGGATGATTCTCCCACAGGATGATTCTCCCACAGCTGTGTTTTAGAGGTGGGGGGGAGGTGGCCATTGGGGGCTGTGTGCTGTGCACACAAGGGCGGGGGTATGTGGCAGGGTGTGGTAAAGTGGTTTGCAGTGTACAGGTGCAGGAGTGATGCAGTGTGTAATTAGCAGACAGAGATTTGTAATCCAGTTTGAAAAGTATTTTGTTCCCCGAAATAATGATCCCAGGCCCTGAGGTGAATAAATGGGACATTTTTATACCTCACGCCCTACTGGAACACACCTACCTGCTGATTAGGATTCCACACCTGTCAATCACACATAGCAGACAAGCTCTCCCAGTAGCGTCAAGTAATTAATTACAACAATTACAATAATACACAGTATTTACACTATACATTTACACATAAAACCCTCTTCATGTGCAGGAGAAGAAGCTGTGTGTGTGTGTGTGTATGTGTATTAAGATCCCAAGCTGAAATACAATCCCATTGCAATGCACACAATTCTCTTTACCTCAAGCTGATCTGAAGAAGATCCGACTATCCCTTCGTGTGTGAGACTAATTTAAATTTTTCTCCAGGGTAGCGCCAAATGTGTCAAACTAATTAATTACAAAATTTAAAAAAATAACTAAAAAAATTTGAAAATAAATGTTAATGCGATGATATTGAAGTTGACTTCTTATTCAGCCGCCTTCTTATCCATATGTACTCTTCCCTGTCTGACATGGAATTTGCTTTCCTTTGCTCTCTTGTCTAATAACCAATTTTTAAGTTTCGTGCTTTCCCAATTTAATATAGCATAGTCACACAGACCTGAACAAGAAAAAGTCAATTTAACAAACCATTCTGGAAGAAACTATGGGCCACATTTTCAAAGTGCTTACTCCAGTCTTTAATTAACTCCTATTTTTTGAAAGCGGAAAAACATCTATTGACTTCCCAAAACAATTATCAAATATCTAAGTCATGTAATCAATGGGCCTTTAAGCACTCTCCAGTTAGTTGTTTCTCAGTTTTGTACATTAATGTTGAATTTTCATCTTTCAAAAACTAGGAGTTAATTAAAGACTGGAGTAAGCGCTTTGAAAATATGACTGTATAAGGTCTATAAATATACTACAGAACTAAAATGTTATTTAGCAATGTTTAATAATGATACTGTACAGGGTACACATTGCTTTGCACTTTAGATATACATTGGGCTTACCTTTGAAAAGTAGAAATAAAAACTTCAACAAGGAAAACTGGCTTTCTGTACGCTGCTGAATAAAGTAGCAAACTTGGACAGGTGACTTTACAACAGAATGGTTTGTTAAATTGACTTTTTCCTGTTGCTGAGTATTTTGGACCCTTCTCCCAGACATCTCCCGGGACAGATTGTCTCCCATATTTTGGTCAAAACTGTACTGTTAAACCCCCTTATGTCAGTAAACCTTTAATGTCTGCAAAAGTCATGGCCGGTACCTAGCAGGGTTTAGGACCCAGGGGAGCCCTGTGGCAGGCATGCATTCAGTGCACGAGGCAGGTTTACATACTTAGCCATGCACCTGCACCGCCTCCCCCCCCCCCCCCCCCCCCCGGTTTACAGGGGAAAAAGTAAATAAGGGTTACAAAAGGATTGCACCACCCCGGTTTTATGACCCTATCCCTGCCAACTACCAACACATTTTCTTCAAGCAGGGATTTGCCCTGCCACACTGAATGGGAAACACCTGGGTGCATGTGAGGGAATTTGAAATTGAATTATTGGTTGAGGGTTTGTAATTATTGTTATGGGCTTGTGTATATAAGGTTGTTATTTTGTCTGTGTTGGTATGGATGTCTGAAAGGAGGAACGAGTTAAAATTAAAGTAAAAAGTAGCAAGAAAACTGGATTACTGCCCAGCCTGACCTAGGTCTTGTTTTATTTTATGTGTTTGTTGTGATTTGTTTTGGTTAAATATTTATTTTGCTCTGCGAGTGTTGTTTTTGTATAAACTTATTTTAAATTTTCATATTTATTTATTTATTTATTTTTACATTTAGTCGTCGCCAGTAGTTTTTACCCCGGTTTTCTCCCCAATTTGGAATGCCCAATTATTATTTTAATACCAGTTCACAGTTGCATCTCCCTCGTTGACTCGGGAAACGGCGACAGACACACATGTCCTCCGAAACGTGTCCTGCCAAACCGTCTTTTTTCACGCTGCAGGTCTAAAGCGAAGCCACGAGACCCATTGTGCCGGAGGACAACACAGATCTTAGTGGCTTCTACAGCAGATCTGTGAACCAAGGATTACCCTGCCGACCTGAACCCTCCCCACCTGGGCGGCGCTTGGCCAATTGTGCGCCACCCCCTGGGAACTCTCGGGCACGATCGGCGATGGCATAACCTGGACTTGAACCAGCAATCTCCAGCTAAGGGCACATCCTGCACTCCACGCAGAGTGCCTTTACTGGATGCGCCACTCGGGAGCCCCTTTTATTTATTTTTGTTGTAATAAAAACGCACACCACTGCTTTCACCCGCAAGTACCTGTCTGCCTCTGTGTCAGTGTCCTGGTCTGGGACGTCACTATTCAGCCGCCCTGTCGCATATGGTGTCCAGCATGGGATTGTAGTGCCTCCACGGACCCAGGCCAGAACAAGTACTGCGGGTACACATTTTATTATTTATTATTTGACAGAAGTAAATGGAGAGGTATGAGAGCTCACTAAGGGACATCCACCTGGATATCCTTTTGGACTTCATCAGGCTGAAGCCTGAAATCCAGTTGAAGGGGATCAGCAGATATCCAGGACTGATGGAAGCAGTGGAAAGGATGACCCCGGGCAGTAGACTGGGTTTATGAAAAGCGAGAGGCAGGCCAATCCCAGTTGGCCGGGGCCGGTGTCCCAAAGTGCTCCTTCTGCCTATGCTATGGGCATGAGGAGGACAGCTGCCTGGAGGCCGACTGGGACCCAGACATGGACCTGGAGTGGGAGAAGCCCGCATCTCCAGCGCCCAAGAGGGGTAAGCCCAAGCATCCAGCGTCCAGGGGGGAGCCCGAGCATGCACAGCCCAAGAAGGGGAAGCTCAAGTCTCCAGCGACCAAGGGAGAGCCGCACCAGTCTCCACAGACAGAAAAAGACTATCTGCTGCTCCCGACTCCACTGCCAGAGGGAGACTACTTGCTGCTCCCACCTCCAACGCAAGAGGGAGAATGCCCGCTATTCCCATCTCCACTGCCAGAGGGAGATTACCTGCTGCTCCCACTTCCAACGCAAGAGGGAGAATGCCCGCTATTCCCATCTCCACTGCCAGAGGGAGATTACCTGCTGCTCCCACCTCCAACGCAAGAGGGAGAATGCCTGCTATTCCCATCTCCACTGCCAGAGGGAGATTACCTTTTGCCCCCACCTCCACCGCCAGAGGAAAATTACTCACTGCTTCCACCTCCACCGCCAGAGAAAGATTACCTGCTGCTTCTGCCTCCACCACCAGAGGAGCTGGCACTACCTCATGAGGGTACGCGTCTGCCGACACCTCCTGAGGGTCCGCACCTACCATCGTCTCCCGAGGGTCCGTACCTGCCATCAGCTCCTGAGGGTCTACACCTGCCGTCGCCTCCCGAAGGGCTGCTCCTGCCTGGTTCCGCATCGCCATCGCCCGGGGGAGCCAGTGGGCCATTGCCTGGGGATGCCAGTTTGCCATTGCCTGGGGGTGCCAGTTCACCATCGTCTGGGGGTGCCATTTCGCCATTGCCTGGGGATGCCTGCATGTCACAGCCCGGGGATGCCTGCACGGCACCGCCCGGGGATGCCTGCACGTTACCACCTGGGGATGCCTGCTCGTCATCGCCCGGGGATTTGGTGTTTCTACAAGCGGCAGTTTCCCTGATGGAAATTCTGTGGCCGGAGCCCAAGAAGAGAGAGCCGCCGGCTACAGAGAAGGAGGGGGAGGTGAGGAGACCAACTCCACCACAACCCTGACCACCACCCCTGTGCCATAGCCCGCCACCTGGGGGTTGGATACCACAACCTGGACTCCTAGACACCTGACCTTCTTGTCTGGACCTATGGTCGCTGGGCCTGACTCCCAGGTTACAGCACCACCAGGCACAGTTGGTCACCTGGTCTCCTGCTTCTCTCCCCCTGGTAGCCCAGACATTGCTGCACGGTCGCCTGGGCTCGCACCTGTGCCTGGGGCTGCAGCCGACTGGTTGCCTGTCGTCACTCCCAACGCCTCATCACTGTGCTGGGTCCCCTGTTTAGGGGTGCCACCAGAAATATTTCACATGGTACGCAAAACTGAATCACACCAACATCACATAAAATACTGAACAGTAAACCAAACAGCATACTACAACAATAAAAAGTATACATAAATCTATTTCAAATATATATTTAAACCAGAGGGGAAACCACAAATCATGCATTTCTAATTACTTTTACAATCACTAATGTAATTTTTACTCCCATCTAACTAAACATAAAACTTTATTTTCTTGCATGTTGTAGCAAAAAAATTGTGCAATAATAATAATGGTTATAATAATAATAATAATAATAATAATAATAATAATAATAATAATAATAATAATGTGTTTTTCATTTTAATATTAATGGAACTATAAATGTGTTTTTACCTTGCTCAATCCTGAAAGAGCAGAGGAATTCTTCGGGTTCCCGTTGCATCAAAGTCCCGCAACACTTTCTCACTGTTGATCGCCACATCGTGGTGAATGTTCATCAGTGCTAGTCCAGTGAGTCGCGTCTCTGACATGGTGCTGCGCAGGTAAGTTTTCATGCGCCTCAAACAGCTGAAGGAGCGTTCAGCTGAAGCAGTGGACACAGGCATGGTAAGCAGTACTTTTAAGATGTTGTGGATGTTAGGGTACAGTATCACTGTGTCCTCTAATATTTCGCATATTTCACTGCTGCTCTTGTCAGTATTGCAGTGACTCCAGAGCTCAAGCTCTGCCAGCTGTTTGTACACGGGGCATCGTAGCCTCATACTCGTCTTTCATCTCACTCCACATTGCTTGGGTTAGCATTGGCAACGTGTTGGGGAGAAGATATTGGGCTTTAAGTCAAGGCAAAGAACTGCACACTCGATCATTCAACTGTGTGGTTAGATGATCCAAAAATGAAAGAAATAGATTCAAGCGCCAGTATTCTTGTGGCATTACAGCTGGGACATTCGACCTCTGTGTTTGAAGTCTTGCAATATGAGGCATTGAGACAGTTATTTCCATTTTTCCAGCCAGTGCACAAGCATTTTCCCACAGGTTGGTATAGGTGCTGTCCGCCCTTTGTCCCCAAGCAGAGAAACTAAATTGCTGGCTTGACTGGCTTTCACGAGATCGCAAGACGGGTTCTGAAGAGCATTGCTGAGTGGAGTGAGATACTGCAGTAACCCTTGGCACACAATAATACAGACCAGAAACTCAAATGACTCCATTGCTCTGGCTATGGATACAGCGGTGTCACTACACTTGTGGTCTGTGTCTGTTTTTAAATGATCGATGGTGGCAAACACATTTTCATAGTTCATGATGACAGTGGAGAGGCACGCATCATGCTGAGACCAACGGGTGTCAGAAAACTTCACAAACGCTGCTTTGTGTCACTTTTATCCAAAAAACACTGCATTTGTTTTGGAGATGCAGTCATAAAAGCCACGATCTCTTGAACGGTATTCAGTGTATTGCGAACTAAAGGGATTCTCGTTGAGTGTGTAATTGCAAGGTTTAGTGAGTGGTTTCTGCAGTGCACATATGCTGCTGAGGGGTATTTCTCTCTGATGCGGGCCTGCACTCCACGTATTTTGCCACTCATATTTCCAGCACCATCGTAGCCTTGTCCGACCAGGTTGGAGGGGTTCAAATTGGACTGCTGCAGGTGGTTCAGAAGCAGGGTTGTAAGCGTTTCACCTGTTGTATCGCTTGTTGAAATAAAAGTCACAAAGTCCTCTCGCACAGAGAACTGCCCTGATGGTGACTGATCCACATATCTCAGAATAAGGGACACTTGTTCTGTGCAGCTAATGTCAGCACTCTTGTCTGCCAGCAATGAGAACAATTTAGCATTTCTGCATTTAAGTAGAATGCCATCATGTATTTGCTTTCCGCACAGATAAATAATTTTGTTTTGTACTCTGTGGCTGCAGTACTTCACTTTGCCTGGTGCTTGCTGCAAGTGCCTTGTCAGTGCCTCATCTCCTTTCGCACGGTACTCTAAAAAAGCTCTGAAGTTGCTGCGCTCGTCGGTGTGACCCCTGATTGAAACGTTTTGTTTACCGCAAACCGCTATTAAATCTACAATTGCTCTCAGAGCTGACTTACTGCGTTCTGCATATTCCTGGTGGGCTTTATTCAAAGATGAAATTATGGACTGTTGCTTGTTATCACAAACACGTAAAAATTCAACAGCACGTATTTGAGCACTCAGATGCGTTTGTGTTGTAAGATGTTTTGTAATGATTTTCTTTGTGTTGCTCCAGTCCACAAGAGGTCGTGATCGTAGTACTATGTCACCAGATGAAAATATGATACAGGCAACACATAACACACCATCCTTTGCTTCACTGTATCGCAATGTTGGATACAAGGCCTCGTCAAAGAATTCATCTGGGACTCGTCGTTTCATTTAAAAAATACTGCGGAATGGTGCTGTCCATCCCTTTTTTGGCTGAAACCGGTTTTGAAAAGCACTTAACTTTATTGCGTTGGGTGCCGTTTTAAGTGCATCTGCACTGACAAGGCCAATATCTTGTACATCTTCAATCTCAGATATACTACTAGTACTTACATGGAATGCTGCTCCTGCCATCTTTTCAGTACTGAAAATCTCACTTCTGAAAGTCCCTGAAACAGACGGTTCGGTACTTGTTGTAAATATTGTTATTTTGATCCGATTCACCCTTCCTGCACTGATCATCAGAAGATAGCACTTTTTTGAAGCCGGCATCAAATAAACTCACTTGCTTCCATTTGCTCATATTGTACTATTTGAAAAGCTTAAAATAAAAAAAGACCACTGCCCGCCACGGACCATGACAAATTAAATAAACAATAATAAATAACTGTCCGTTTCTAAATAATCGTTCATTCACACTTCTCTATCGATCAACTTTTTATTTTAATCTCCTCTCCACACACCAACACTCCCCTTCCTCTCAACTCCGCCCCTGTCGGTGTTCAACAAACCAGGTAAGGCATTAGCTGAACTCCGCCCCTTAAGTAAAAATCAGGCGGTTGAGTGCCTGTCCAGGATTGGTGGACCCAGACAGATTGACGGCCGTGTATTCCCTCCTTCCTTCTGTAACCCCTCGAAACATCCAGAACATAAACAAACTGCAGAGCGAAACCCTGGGTCGCTTCATAAATACAATATCCGTCTGCGGATCGCACAAGATTACTTAAATATTAAGATCCAATGGTACGCATTAGTCCCGCCATAAAGGCACTGGACTGTGGACCAACCTTCCCTCAAGGATGGGAGAAGAAGGACAATAGAGGACTTGAGGGAAGGTGGTTGTGTTTTAGCGGTGGGGGGAGGTGGCCGTTGGGGCTGTGTGCTGTGCGCACAAGGGCGGGGGTATGTGGCAGGGTGTGGTGGTTTGCAGTGTACAGGTGCAGGAGTGATGCAGTGTGTAATTAGCAGACAGAGATTTGTAATCCAGTTTGAAAAGTATTTTTATTTTAACAATCAAGGTCTGGTGACCAAATAATAATCCCCGAAATAATGATCCCAGGCAATCCACAGCAATGTGTAGTGCACGGGGTGAATAATAACGGGTTTGCAGTCCCAAATAATAAACACAAGTATCCTTCCCACAATGTACAAACACGGTCACCAGTCCATGATGCGTGCTGTAGTGCTCGTGGTGGGTGATACAGCTTTTTGCGTGACAATAGTGCAGTGCTGTTCCAAGTTTTGTGCTGGCCCTTGGCGACAGCTCCGGAACCTGTTAGCCGTCTTAATACAACAAGCAACAATTATAGACAAGACAAAACAACACAAACACTCATGATAAGTTATCACATACTGCACATGTCCTTCCGGGTTATTTTCTCGTAACCAAAGCGAAGGAACAGATTGCGTCTCTCCGTCCCCTTTTATGCCATCACACATGACCCCTTGGTAAGCGAGTGCAGCTGCCCCTCCAATCCGCAACTGCCACATAATTTCCCTTCCGGGTCGATGAGTTAATGCACCAGAGTTCCACCCCCTTTCTAGCTGACCGACTTACCTTGAACCCTGGGAAAGAACTGTCAGGCCAGCCAGTTCAAGGTACTCTGTTCCCGCTACTTAGCGCCCTCATAGGTTGGGAGGGAGATTTACTACCAAGAATCATTGTATTTCTGTCGCACTGGGTGGTGTAATTTTGTAGTCCATGGGATGGGTGCCATGGCCGTAGGCCTTAAAAAATGACATTTCGCTGAAGCCGCTAGGGCTGAATGGGAAACACCTGGGTGCATGTGAGGGAATTGTAAATTAAATTATTGGTTGAGGGTTTGTAATTATTGTTATGGGCATGTGTATATAAGGTTGTTGTTTTGTCTGTGTTGGTGTGGGTGTTTGAGAGGAGGAACGGGAGTAAGAGAGAGCGAGTTAAAACAAAAATAAAAAGTAGTAAGAAATGTGGCACAGCACGGAGGGGTTAATATCCTCCCTGCCTAAAAACATGTGTTAATTGTTTTTGATTATTGTTTCATTTTTAATTATCATCTGCACCTGGCTAGTATTGTAAATTAGAGCCAGGTGCAGGTATTAAAGGAAAGCAGTCAGTCTGCTTAAGGCTCAGTTTAGCCCTGTACGTTTTGTGTTTTTTTTTTTTCATTTCCTGGTCTGACATCACCACTGCAGCCCTCACAGTGACAATCACACTGTGGGTTCTGCACAGAACTAACACATTAGCTGCACATACTAATAAGCTGTGCTCCATCCCTGCAAAAATGTATCTATTTTCTAAGTGACAGTGGTGCTGAGGGCTGAACAAATTAAATTCTTCAAAGTGACAGTTGCAAACATTACATTTTCCCCAAGATAACCGCTGCATAATCATTTTAAAATGCTGTTTCTACAATAAATTATGTTGAAACAGAATACTGTGTTCATATACTTTATATTTCTAAGTGCTGTCTTATTCTAATCACTTACATGTTTTACTCTGAATTAACTCTGGCATACAACTTTAGCTTCCTGCCTTTTTCCTGATCTTTTTGTTTGGTGCTGCAGTGCAGGCTTAATTTGTTCAGAACCTGAACCATACCATAACATTTTGATAGTGTCCCTAATGCTCACGCATCCAGAGAGGCTTTACAAACCAAACAGAACTTCATTTTAAACAAAAGTCAGATTAAATAAATAATATTTCAGCCTAGTCTTCAAGAGAAGAGAACTCCAGAGCTGGCACCGCCACTAAAAGCCCTGGCACCACAGCTCTTTAATAGAAATCAAGATGCTACCTAGAGATCAGCGTTTGCTAATCTAAGACAGCAGTCAGGAATGTAAAGAGAAAGGAGCTCAGTCAAATAAGGCAGATAACAAGAGGCAGAACTTTAAAATAACTGCAAACTAAGAACTGGAATGATGCGGTGAATAGAATATATGTTACTGTAATATTTTGCAAGTGAGATCAGACTGTGGAACTCCCACATGTCAGCATCCCAATTGTCTGCAAGACAGAAAACACTAAAAATAAATCAATAAGAAATGTACTGTATCCATATGCAACATATTATTATTAACAACATAATGATATACAGATTTTTTTTTTTATCCAGCCACAGTATTCTTTGAGAACCAGCCACTTGCACTGTGTATTTTCTTTATTTTTTATAAATGGGTAAACTTTACAGAAAGTGTCTGTTCTATAATAATATAAAAGCAATGTGACAGCATAATTAAGTGTTAGAATATTTATTCAAGGGAATGACAGCATGGGTTTGGCCCAGGATCTCGCTCTTGGGTTTTTCAGACACGCTGGGGGAGGGATTCTAACCCCAGCCCTGACATATTTAGCACAAAGTATTTTTCCCCAAAATGAAAACAGAAACAAAATACACACTTTTTCCCCATGGAAGGCCTCAGCCCTGCCACATTTAGGTTATAACTGTGGTTTATGATGTCACCGCAACCCCTCGATGCAATTATAACTTTGTAAATCACTGCAGCCCATCCATTATTCTATATGTAATTACAGTGTATCTGCATGCGTGGTAACATAGTAATTACATTATGAATACATAACCATGTGTAAATACAAATACGTGTAATTAGAAAGAGGCAACTGACATTTTTTTCATTTTGTAATTAAACATGTTACACTGTAGCATCACAACAATATGTGTACTTACTATGTTATTTCAGTGTAATTAGACATGCTTAACGTTAATTATTACCAAGCTAACATGTACTTTTGTGTGACTGTCTGAAGTAATCAAAGTCACTGTGGAAAACATGACATTAATTGTGAAGCCATTCACTGCGAAGCAGAACAGAATGATTGGCAACAAGATTATAGGACTACTGACTACCCAACTTTTGTCATTTTAATATCAACCCTAACTAATGCATTAACTAAGTTTTTGCAAAAAGAAATATATATATATATATATATATATATATATATATATATATATATATATATACTGTATATACTGTGTGTATATATATATACGATATGTTGTACATATCTTTTTGTAGTTGGATTCCCACATACTGTCAGAAAATCCAAAGAATCTAAAGAAAATCACAAATCATGAGGGATGAAATAAATTATTTGCATTGATTGGAGCAAACCTTGAAATGAACTGCTAACCAAAATGCTTCCTGAATTGAGTCCAAGTCCCAAGAAATGGCTGACCAAGGGGTTAATGAATAAGGAAAAACTGCTGGAGAGCAGGCAGACATATGGATCAGCAGGGGGCCTATGCAATATGTAATCACTCTGGTCCATCCTGCTGGGATAGGAATGTAACCATGCAGCATACTGTATTACAAATGTTGACTGCCCAACTGGACTGGACAATAGGGAGAGCTCTGGTTTTACTCTCTGTGGATTTCTATGGTTCCAGAAATCCTCTTTTTCCAAATAAATAAAGAAACACATTCCCACGTGTTTCTCCCCACACAGTGCAATGCTTTCTTATAAAAGTTGAATTGTATGTTCCTTAGTTTTGCTTCCTTTGTTTCAGATATTTATATAATATTACCTCCAACCCTCAGTGAAAGCCCAAATATTCATGTCATTCATATAAATCAAATCTAGGAAAGTTAGAACTTATTTTTTAATGTTTTGCGATCGTAGTGGAATTTTTTTAACCTAATTGCTTAAACTAACAGTTTTAAAAACGTTTTAATATGTTGCAGTACCTATCTTATTTAAGTGATTAAATTGAGGTTTGTAAATAAGAATAATAATGTGAGGATCTATGCGCCCTATAGCTTGGAGATCGCCGGTTCAAATCCAAGCTAAGTCACTGCAGGTTCCCAGGGGGTGGCGCACAATTGGCCAAGCGCTGCCCGGGCATGGTAGGGGTCAGGTCGGCTGGGGAGTCCGCACACCAGCGACCCCTGTGGCTGGCAGGGGGCGCCTGCAGGCCGGCCTGTATGCAATTCAGAACTGTGTGGTCCTCTGAATATGGCTGCACGGCGGGCTTGCAGAGCAAAAAAAAGCGGACGGCTGATGGCACTCGTTTCGTAGGACGTGAGTGCTCGTCTTCGTCTCTCCCGAGTTAGTTTGGGTGATTAATTCATCAACTGGCTGGGTAGCGGTGAGCCAGGTTGAATAATAATTGGACATTTCAAAATCGGGGAGAAAAATTGGAAAAATTTATAAAAATAATTGTTAAAAAAGGAAGCTTTTGGTTAGGCATTCCTGCACAATGGACGTATTCTTTACAGGAAATGTAGATGTTACCCTGGTATGTTTGAAACAAAATGGTGAGTAACGTAAATGCTTGTCTCTAAATAACAATGTGACAATCTGGTAAGGAGGTGACTATTTATTCTTTTAAATGATTTGCTATTGGATTGCTCACAGTTCATTTACCTTCTCATTCTAAAAATAATCTGGTGTCTTACTCTTTAATTTGTTAAGAATAAGAACCAACTTTGTCTCCAATTGTTATGAATCCCTAAAAGCAATAGCTCTCTCAGTGAGCAGGTGAAACAGTGGCGTCTTCAGGGGCCCTAGCTCTGGGGGGGCTTGGGCTCTGGAGGGGCTTGGGCTCTGGGGGGGGGGGGCTCGGGGGGGGGGGGGGGGGGGCTCTGGGGGGGCCTGGGCTCGGGACTTAAAATGCTTTGTTAATAGAATCTGATGCTCAGCTAAGTTTTGGTATTGAAACACATGATATTGGTCTTAAAGTATCTCTGAAAGCACATTCTTACCTCTGAACAATTTCCAAAGTTGCTGCAACTTCCATAGGATGGTCCATATGTTCAGACAATAGAATGATGCAAACAGCATACAGAACCCCAAAAATAAATTGGTCCTAAAAATTAAAAAGGCAAATGTTTAATACTTAATACATAACCACCAGTATTTATCATGTAGCAACATTTACCTTACTGCAGTGGTGTAAGTTCTAGGCTGTGCGTTTACACTCCTGTCACAAGTGCCATAGGTGCTCAAGACTTTGTATACATAGTAATACAACTAGGCTCTGTAGCATGCTCTGCAGTTTAAAAGAATCAATAAGAAAGTCAAAGTCCACACACAGTATTGCACAATCACACAAACAGGTGCATGAAATTAAGGCTTGTTCACACTTATGACTCTTGAACCCAATAGGCCAACTCCTTAATTCAGTTCTTGCAGTTTTTGGCTAAGTTTCATCTTAATCTATAGTGTACATTCCTCACCATGACAATGCATTTTAAAAGCTCCTTTATAAGCAGCAGTAATGTTTGGACTAATCTACAACATTTTTTAAAGAACTGTAATTAAAAACCTTCACTGATAAAAACAATTAAAATATAGGTAATAAGACTGCACTGATAAGCTAAGCAATATATTAGCCTACAGATACACACAAAGGAAACCAAGGTTTTTATTTGGACCTAAAGTAGAGAAGCAATCTAGGTTCGTGCATTTCTAGTTTAATAATGAGCATCTACAACTAGTCAGCATCAGCTGATCTTGATTACTTGCTATGAGGGTTAGTATTTGCTTGCCTACCTGTCATATTTTGGAGTTTGGACATTTTCAACTGCCAGGGAAATAATGTCAAACTAAAACTGTATCACATGATTATAATTTTATACCAGATCATTTTTTTTAAATATACACCACCACAGAACGTAAACCTTGATTAGTTTCTATGTACCATTAAAACTTTTGTTACTTTTACCAACCTAAGCAAATTTCTTAAAAGTAACTAAAAAATGAACCAGCCTACACACGTAGTTAAATAAATAAATTAATGTTGACAATCTTTGTCTGTTAATTATTGTCAGTGATATACAAATGATAACGATTTCAAATTAAGAAAGCTTTATTTGCAAGAAGTGCTCCATCATGCGTTCATTAATGCAGAAGGTTCCCCAACTTGAAAAACAAATTGGAATACTTAGAACATAAGAACATAAGAAAGTTTACAAACGAGAGAAGGCCATTCAGCCCATCTTGCTCGTTTGGTTGTTAGTAGCTTATTGATCCCAGAATCTCATCAAGCAGCTTCTTGAAGGATCCCAGGGTGTCGGCTTCAACAACATTACTGGGGAGTTGGTTCCAGACCTTCACAATTCTCTGTGTAAAAAAGTGCCTCCTATTTTCTGTTCTGAATGCCCCTTTATCTAATCTCCATTTGTGTCCCCTGGTCCTTGTTTCTTTTTTCAGGTCGAAAAAGTCCCCTGGGTCGACATTGTCAATACCTTTTAGAATTTTGAATGCTTGAATCAGATCACCGCGTAGTCTTCTTTGTTCAAGACTGAATAGATTCAATTCTTTTAGCCTGTCTGCATATGACATGCCTTTTAAACCCGGGATAATTCTGGTCACTCTTCTTTGTACTCTTTCTAGAGCAGCAATATTCTTTTTGTAACAAGGTGACCAGAACTGAACATAATATTCTAGATGAGGTCTTACTAATGTATTGTAAAGTTTTAACATTACTTCCCTTGATTTAAATTCAACACTTTTCACAATATATCCGAGCATCTTGTTGGTCTTTTTTATAGCTTCCCCACATTGTCTCGATGAAGACATTTCTGAGTCAACATAAACTCCTAGGTCTTTTTCATAGATCCCTTCTTCAATTTCAGTATCATTTGCCATGTGTCTGCCCATTTTGAATGACCTTTGCTGCTGCAACTGTGTTTGCCACTCCTCCTATTTTTGTGTCGACTTTGTCAAAAGCTTTCTGGAACTCTAAATAAACCATGTCGTATGCTTTGCAATTATCCATTGTCAATGTTGCATCTTCAAAAAAATCAAGCAGGTTAGGTAGACACAATCTCCCTTTCCTAAAGCCATGCTGACTGTCTCCCAGAATACTGTTACCATATAGATAATTTTCCATTTTAGATCTTATAATAGTTTCCATAAGTTTACATATAATAGAAGTCAGGCTTATTGGTCTGTAGTTATCTGGTTCAGTTTTGTCTCCCTTTTTGTGGATCTGTATTATGTTTGCAATTTTCCAGTCTGTTGGTACAACCCCTGTGTCAAGAGACTGTTGCATGATCTTGCTTAGCGGTTTGTAAATAACTTCTTTCATTTCTTTGAGTACTATTGGGAGGATCTCATCCGGCCCAGGGGATTTGTTTATTTTAAGAGCTCCTAGTCCCTTTTGTGGGGCAGAAGTGTTAAAGGGACTAGGAGCATTTCATTGAAAATAGTTTTAACAAAATTAATAACACTTGGTTAGTTTTGGATACTGAAGATGAGACTGAAAACAACTCTGATTTTAACTTTATAAATGCGCCTGCTCCATGTGACGTTTCAGTGCCACAGCATAAAAGTGGAACTGTACGCAAAGGACCTGAGAACATAAATATGGATGAAAGGCAGGAGGTGTGTAGTGACTGGCTAACTGTTAGATAAAGTACGAAGAGTAGGACGACACGAGCAGTCAACATAGAGAGGAGATTGATCCAGCTAATAGATTCTAAGGACTGAGCAATGATGACCTAGTGCTGGATGAAAACAGGGGTGAGGTTTTAGTAGGTGATTCAATTATACTCTATGTCGACAGTAAAGATCCCGTAAATAAGGTTGTTACCTGCCTCCCTGGAGCAAAAGTAAAAGATATTGAATCAAAAGTGCACAGATTATTAAATCACAAAAAAAGAGTCTGTGGTCATTGTACATACTGGTACAAATTACATAAGGAACGGAAAATCTGAGACTCTGAAAGAGGATTTTAAATCCTTAACAAGAGAGCTGAACTGTTGTTGAAATGATGCAGAATTGTTCTCTCAGGTCTACTACCTGTTGTTGGTGGTGGGGATGAAGTATTCAGTAGAATTAGGGCCTTAAATACTTGGCTGGCTGGTTGGTGTGTGCAAGAAGGGCTGGGATTTATAAACAACTGGGATTGCTTTTGGAAAAGAAATAGCTATTATAGGAAAGAAGGACTTCTCCTAAATAGGTCAGTGGCAAGCAGGCTAGCTGATAACATTGAACATCACCTCACAAGGTATTTAAACTTGGGGGAGGGAATCTATAGAGGCATGTAAAATTCAGGTTAAAATCCTGCCATTCCTGCTACCCGCTGAGTAAACACAGAGGTGTGTGCTACAGTAACCTTCATCAAATTCCTATTACCCCTGCTCAATCACATTCTCTTGATTGGACCAATTTACGCCTAGGTTTATTTAATGTCAGGTCTCTGTCTAATACGGCTGTTATTTAGTGATTTTATTCAGGATTACAACATTGCTATTCTGAAACTTGGCTTGGACCGAATGACAATATTTCCCTGATTGAGGCTTCTCCACCTAACTATTCTTTTTTCCAGAAAGCTCGCTCTACTGGGTGGGGAGGTGAACTTGCTACTGTTTTCTGTAGTGAACTTAGAATCAAACAGGAAATTGTTGAAGGTTATTGTGGCATAGTGGTTTGCAGTGTACAGGTGCAGGAGTGATGCGGTGTGCAATTAGCAGACAGAGATTTGTAATCCAGTTGGAAGTATTTTATTTTTAACAATCCAGGTCTGGTGACCAAATAATGATCCCTGGCAGTACACAGCAATGTGTAGAGCACGAGATAAATAATAACGGGTTTACAGTCCCAAATAATAAACACAAGTATCCTTTCCACAATGTACAAACACGGTCACCAGTCCATGATGCGTGCTGTAGTGCTCGTGGTGGGTGATACAGTTTATTGTGTGACAATAGTGCAGTCCTGTTCCCGGTTTTGTGCTGGCCCTTGGCGACAGCTCCGGAACTTGTTAGCCATCTATTAATACAACAAGCAACAATTATAGACAAAACAAAACAAACACTCAAGATAAATTATCACAATACTGCACAGGTCCTTCTGGGTTATTTTCTCGTAACCAAAGCGAAGGAACAGATTGCGTCTCTCCCCTTTTATGCCTTCACACATGACCCCTTGGTAAATGAGTGCAGCCGCCCCTCCAATCTGCGACTGCCACATCGTTTCCCTTCCAGGTCGATGAGTTAATGCAGTGGAGTTCCGCCCCCTTTCTAGCTGGCCGACTTCCCTTAAACCCTGGGAAAGAACTGTCGGGCCAGCCTGTCCAAGGTACTTTGTTCTCGCTACTTAGCACCCTCACAGGTCGGGAGGGAGA
Source organism: Acipenser ruthenus (assembly GCF_902713425.1). Taxonomy (NCBI): domain Eukaryota; kingdom Metazoa; phylum Chordata; class Actinopteri; order Acipenseriformes; family Acipenseridae; genus Acipenser; species Acipenser ruthenus. The sequence goes on from NC_081192.1 coordinate 68,900,829, forward strand.
TTTATCACCAAGAATCACTGTATTTCTGTCACAGTTATTCATCTTTTATTCATAGTTTTAACCTTGACATTAAACAGTCTGTTACCTGTTCATATTGTAATTATGTATCGACCACCTGTCAAACCCACTATTTCTGACTGAATCCGGGGCTCTGCTATCTATATTAACAGTCAAATATGACAGGATTCTTTTATTGGGTGATTTCAACCTTCATGTTGACATTGATTCTGATTCTAATGCCTTGGAATTTTTTAGGCTACTGGATTCCTTAGATTATATCCTGCATGTCAAAGGTCCTACGCATAATCGTGGCCATACTTTAGATCTGGTAATTTCTCGTGGTTTAGCTGTTAAGAACATCCTATTTACTTACTATTTCTGATCATTTTGAGATGAATCTGCCAGTATCTACAAGGACTGTGGACCGTACATTTAAATCCTGGGTAATTAATTTATCAACTGCTGTTAAGCTTTCTGATGTATTCAGCTCATTCACACTCTATGAGTCCTTATCAGTAGATGAGCTGATTAATACCTACAACACCACCTTGACTGGTATCTTAGATACTGTATCGCCAATCAAAACTCGGAGAGTGTCTTTTGAAAAAGGCTCACCGTGGTTTAATTATACAACTCGTAAGATGAAACATGAGGGTCGTAAACTAGAATGGAGATGGCGGGAATCTAAACTGCACGTTTTTATAAACTATTAAAAGATGTTCTTGGTGTTATTAATACCCACATTTTAAAAATGATAAATGGTTCACTTTCTTCCTGTATAGTTCCCTCAGCAGGTAGCTGTGGTAAAGCCTATGCTTAAGAACCAGAATTTGGACCCTAAAGTCCTCAATAACTATAGGCCTTATCTCCAACCTACCATTCTTAGATAAGGTTCTATTACAAAAATTTCGAACTCTTAATGGTAGTTTCTAGAAGTTTCAGTCTGGTTTTTGTGCTGCACATAGCATCAAGACGGCCCTTGTCAGAGTTGTGAAGGGAGCGCCGCGCCCCGAGGCAGAATGGCAAGGCTTGTGCACGCAGGGCAGGGGAGGCAGAGTGAGCTCAGCGTCCCTAGGCAGAACGTCAGGGCTCGTCCAGAGAAAGGCAGAGATGCACCGCACCTCTCACCCTGACGGATGGTTGCAGCATGGAGGACACGACAGCACAGCCGGGGGGGGGGGGGGGGGGGGGGGGCAGGATCCCCCCCCCCCCCCCCCCCCCCCAGAAACAGCTGACAGCACCATCATGACCGTGCCCACAACTTGGCGGTCTCATCCAGGGAGAGCCTGTCAACCTCACCTGACGAAAACCAGAGCCTGGCAAAAACCAGATCGCTTTGGGACTGTAGCATTATCTCTGACGAAGAGAACTTTAGGAGGGAGCTGTGTAGCGATCTATACTGTGTTGTATCGTTTTGTGTCGCTGTTCTGTGTTTTGTCTGTGTCCTGAGTGACTGTGCATGTGAGTGAGTGTGCTTCACGCTTTTCTAAAACTGGCCCAACTTGCAAGGTACATGTTAAGCATAGTGATCAAAGTTTTGTTTTGTTGTGATCCTAGTATTTTCTGTTATGAGGACTGCAATAAACAACAACCAAAACGGTGAGGTGTTTTTTATTTGTACAATGCCCCCTTTTCTAAAACATTTTGAAGAGTTTATTTAAGTTAAATGTGAGTTTTCACTTGCATGTACATTTTTTTAAAAAAGGCAGACGTAAACCACAATAATGACATTACTTTATGAAAATGTGTCTTTTGCCACTTTGTTTCTTGTGCAGAAACCACAATACCAGGGATAACATTTTAAAAAAAGGCTACTTTTATAGTGTTTCTGCCTGAAAATTATTTTTCTGGAATAGATCATGGTAATTAATCTACACAGAAACACAACAGAGAAGCACACAAAACACATTAATGTAAGATAAGTAATAAATACAAAATAAATAAAAGAAACAGGGATATATGTTCTAATCCAAGGCTATTATTGTAGCATGGCCAGGTCCTGTTGTAGGTGAGTGCCCAGGGTCTGGAAAGTATGGGGGTGATTTCAGAGAATACTATGGGGATTAAAATGGCCAAGTGCATCATTAGTCGTAGTAGTGCCTGTTACATAAAAAGATTGAGGGGGATTTTGGCCAATATTGTGCATTGTTTGACTTAGACCTTATTGTATCATTTTTTCATAGCATAGTTGTTTTTTTTATACCTTTTTTATAACATCATCCCTTTTTTAGGATATCTTGAAACAAAACTCCCTCTCTACAGCAGTTACTGCATAGTGTAATATTTCTTAATACTTATCATTTAAGGTTTAGCTTAAGTGTTATATTACAGTACATGGCTGCGTGATACAAGCAGAGGGTACACAAACTTTCAGTATTTTCAGCTTCCTTGTTTATGGTGAATTGGTTATATTTGATTAGTTATTTTTTAAGTCTTATTTTGTATTCATAAATGTAGCTTGTACCAATATGTATACATTTTAAAAGTATTTATTCATTAGCACTCAAATTGTCTCAATTTTTAAATGTTTACACCCGGCTGTGCATATGAACCTTTTTATTGAGAATTTCAACCCTATATATATCCCTGTTTCCTGCCCTGATGCCCCAAAAGCACCCTTTTTCTCAGTCATGCGATGCTTGAAAAGTGCCCTTTTTTCTCAATGAGCCCCTGCCCTTTTAACGTCCTCTGCATGTTACTACCTGTGTGTGTGTGTGTGTGTGTGTGTGTGTGTGTGTCTATATATATATAACCTAGACTAGATCCACCAAAGAATCTTTATATAAGTAAGGGCTGCCATCTAGTGATCTGCCAAAAGTTTAGCTGGCAATACACTAATGTGCACTAGATGGCACCGGCACTTACTAACTTAAACATACTTTGGCTGATCTAGCCTACAGTACGTATGTCTATGTCAAGCAACTGCAACAACATTTCTCCTTACCAGGAGAAATGTATATATCAGTACAAAAAATGTTTCCTTATAATGCTTACCCTTACTGAAATGTAATGACTGAAACAGAAAATGACAGACAAAACATAGCTTGGTAAGAAAGGACAATTGACCTTGTTAAGTAGCGTAACTTGGTGTAAATGGAACATGAGGTAATTTTAAACTGATTTCAAATTTGTATGTACGGTGTCATTATATACAACATGGTTGAACCAATGCTCAGTGGAATTCTGTTTAATGCTTTGTTTCACTTAAGAAAAGGTGCATCGTAAAATGATATTTGTTTCTTTGTTTTCCATGTGTTGTCTGGGGATATTCTTTATACAGCTGATGAGAGCTCAGGACGGTCATCAGAGACTAAAGATAGTATTTTAGCCTTTCAGCCTGCAGGTTTTCTGACCAGTGACATATAATTATAAACAAGGACTTGCCAACTGAATTGTTGGAAACACTTATCCATTACACAACTCAGCATAGTGTGGGCTTAATTTGATGAAATGCTTGACTTTTTAAGTCTAAATAGCCTTGACCACTTATTATTTAGAGTTCATGAATTCATTCAAGTTGGTGTTTTAGTCAGTGTGGATATTTCTTTGCAACCATATAGTCTTAGACCGTCATCCACACCTATCATAAAATTTGAGATAAAACAATTAAGAAACTTGACTGGAGACTCCCTCTTTAAAATGTTTGTTCTATATGTCTCCCTCTTAAAAACATGTTAAGCCAATACTGTATATATTCCAATAAGACTTGTCAAGACCTCTCTCTAACTGTATTAAAGTCGACTTCCTAAAAGCATTTTGACACTGGCACAAAGCAAAGCTTCTCACACGTTACCAAACTTCATTGGTTTGCCACTTTATAATAGTCCTTTCTTTAAAAACGTGATTTTCACAGGCTAGCGTTAGATTAATCATTTTAGTAGTCATCCAATGGTGGCTGTAGTAGCTGACTATGAATTGGGACATTGGAAGTTTTAGAATGTACTTAATAATATGCTGATCCGTAAGGAATTCCAATGGCTTGGAAAACTCTCCACCCGTTTTTCAGTTTTCAATTAATTTCCATTTATGTCGAGTCTCTAGACCACAGCTTCGGAACCCAACACTCGGCAATAAGACTCGGGATCATCTCGTACTCTGGCTCTTATCTGAGCTCGATTAAGACTTCCTGTAACAGCGGAGAAGCGCAAATGAGCCCAGCGCGCAGTCTCTCTGCCTATCTACTGGCATTTACTGAAACACAGCACTCAGTGGAGTAGAGCGAGAGAGAGAGAGAGAGAGAGAGAGAGCGAGCGAGCGCTGAGTGAGTGAGTGAGAGAGAGAGAGAGAGAGAGGGGGGGGAAAGGAAGGAGAGGCCATACAGATACAACAACTGCAAGAAAAAGTGTCTACAACCTTACAAAACATCGGCAAATAAACACGGACCATGGCTTCGGAGGAGCTGTATGAGGTACCGTAACCCTTTAATAGCGATACTTTCGCCCTTTGAGGCCCCCAGCAGTGTTTTAAACGGCGGTCCTCCCAGCTCGGTGGACGGAAATATATCTTAAAGGAGACGGCGAAGTGTTGCGATTGGCCTGCCACACTTTGACTGGGGGTAGACTACACAGAGTAAGGGGCTGACTTTACTATAGTGTGGTAAGTGGGGTTTGTTTATAAACTGGACACTTTTGGGGATGCGATTGCTGCTGTTCTGACTGAGTTCCCGAAATAAGTGAATCTGGTGTGTTAAAGACAATTATGTGGTTGTTATTTAATGTGCTGAAACAGCAGATGGAATAATAGAAGACCTACCTGTTACTAACTCACCCAGTCATGGGTTTCCTAAAAATGTAGAGCTAAACAGTTTCTCTAAAATGTTCTATTTTACTGGTTGCTGCTTTTTGTTGTTGCTTCAGCACTTTTTAAGTTATGCGGCGCAAACTCGTATATCGTTCATAAACGTAATTGCAGTGGGAGCACATCTCCATAGGTTTATGGAAGCATGCCTATAGTGGAATAGTTACAATTGTCAAAACTAGATGTTATACTTCAGTGTGACTTAGGATTTATGGAACACGTTAGAAAATGTGCGTGCATTTAGTAACGTGTCTTATGATGGAGATTTAAATATACCATTAAAGTAAGGTTAATGGATTTGTCAAAAAAACAAAACCATCTAAAATTGATTGGATTATCAGACATGGATTATTTGGCTTTCAAGATTTCATTATGATGAATTATTGTTCAGAAGTTGCCAGAACATGAAGATGCTGAAGAATTAATAAAGTGTTGACATATTGTATCCATTCTAAAACACATTTTTGTAACCACGGTGGCTTTTTACTACCAGTTTTGTTTTGGATGTTACAAACAAACCGAGATGAGATCACGAGAAAGCAAACGTCGTCCCCCAATTTAGAAGAGTTATCTGGAATGCTTCAACTGGATTGCATCGTCAAGTGGATAGGCATGGGTGTGTTAGTTTGTTGTTGTTTTGTTTTTAAATCATGGCTCCATTACAATATGAATGAACACCCACTGTAGGACATACCTTGGGATATAGAGGACGTGTAAATAGAGAAAATGGATTATTCGATTTACAGAAATAGTTTTTCCTGAACTTAAATCGTTGGTGGAAAAAGTAGCATTTTTCAAGTTGGCAGAAATAAACCCAGGCAGTCAAGAGCCTTTAAATGTAAGAGGTTAAAGATGACAGTTGAACCATATCGGGATTTAACCAAGGCAAGTGATGAACAGAAGTGTTTTTAATGTTTTATGGGAGTGGGTCAGAGCTGCAAAACCTGTTAATTGATTTCTGAAATGATTCTCGATATCCCTTTTTTAAATCTTTGATAATTAGAAATTATTCAGTATCCAATTAGTGACTCATGTCTACATTTTGAATTGGTTGAGGATGTTCTACTGTATATGGTAAGGATAATATATATCTTGTGCTGTTTACTATTGAACAATAATCCATGTTATTGATCTTTTATAGTGAGGTACTTCAAATTATATCTTGCTGAACACTATTCCTGTAAACCATGTGCAGCTCAATGGGTTTGCTTGGGTAAGGTTTATATGATGATGAACAATAGTATGACGAAGGAAGTTCTTTGTTTGTGTCTATCTTTTGCTGACTCTAGATTGCTAGTTGATTATTTTAAAATTGTGTTGGTGTACAGTATGATGATGTGTAAAGTTGACAGTGGCAGTCCAAAAAAGGTATCACAGAACAACAGCAAAATCGTTTTTACCCCACTGCTGTTCATGTTTTATGAAGTATTGTGGGATTATTTAGGTGCAGTTTTGTAACCTGAGCTATGTTTGCCAACCATTCATACCTACTAATGCCAAGTGACGTTTTCTTGTGTTCTGTATTGTCTTAAACACCCCTATCATATAAATCCCAGAAGTACATTAACTTGTTAAAATAAAATACAATCTGTTAAGTAATCTTCAGTCACACAATCATAATTTCTGACGTGAGGGTAATGGAAATCGGAGAAACCTTAGGTACCTAGTGTACACAACTAGCAGCACAGATGAAGACATGTCTTCTTGACTTGGGTTCTTATTGTCTTTCCAACTCATTTTTAAGGAGGTTTTATAAATCACATGTGATTGACAAAAAGGATCAAGAGTAGAGTCATTTTGATGGCTTTTTAATATTCCTTTTTCAAACAATAGCCTACAGTACTGTGAGAGAATTGATTTTGGATGATGACTACAAGTATTGTTTTGTTTCCTACAGTATATTTACATTCGCTGCAGGAAGGTGATTATTTGTGTTGTCTTGGAACTAAAGTGAAATTAAGGTTTTGGTTGAGAATGGAGAAGTGATATTTCATATACAGCAATGAAGTTACAGCAATGAAGTTAAAAGTCATGGAAAACTGTTGTTTGATGCATGCCACTGAAATACATGTTGGGTGCAGTTCATTGGGAAGTCATGGTATGGACATGGTATGGAAATTTATCTGGATGTGCCAGAGCTCTGCAGGATTAACCACTGGCTGTGGGTAGGAGTCCTTATCTCACAATGGCTCCGAGTCTTCAGTGATTGCTACTCTTTAAGATGTGTGCTTGAATGTTATCTGCCACTATGTCTGAGTTTCTTGGCAAAACATTGTACCTCTGAATTTCATTGACCAGTTACTCTCTGTTTTTAAAGAGGCAAGGGGAGTGAGTGTCTTTGTGTTATTCCTTTGTGGATTAAATATTGTAGTACAGTATTGTTCACAATGCACATGAAACCACTTTTGTCCAGTTCAAAGAGAAGGCATCAGGGTTCTCACCAGGAATTTTTCACAGCAAGGTAGTGGAAGGAGCGGGGTGGGGCGGGGCGGGGCGGGGCGGGGCGGTAGCAACATGCCGAAAGAAACGGAGATGCTTTCAACCCCCTACAGGCAAGGCAGGACAAGTCATGCACATGCTTACGCTTTGTGGAAGTAGTTGTCAGCATATATAATATTTTATGGGAGGCCATCTGGGTCAAAAACGCGTTGTGTAGTACACGTTTCAAATATTCGCTACACGTACTAATTTGGACCAATCAGTGCACAGAAATGACTATGTGTACCAATTTTAATTGGTACGTGTTCTAAAAAAATGAGACGAGCTACGTATTTCCTACATTGGTGGATAGTCATTTTACATTAGTGGCTTGTCATGACAATGTATTCGCTTCTAATCGCTTTTTATGCACGACGTAATTGGTGCAGTAGCCAATAACCATTGGTGTATCATTTAGACAAGAAGACATCAGTTTAAAATAAGGAATATTGCAAATATGGTGGCGAGAGATTTTCTTCTGCGCTGCAAGCATACATTTGCTGAGCGCACCCGTCTCATTGAGGTTTGGCATTTGTTCTTTTACGTGGCCAGTGGTCCTGGCCCGGACAGGGACCTTGTTTATTATCAAGTATAATACATCTGTTAATAATTATTATCTCTCAGTCTCCTGCTTTACTGTCAAAAATAGTAAGGATCATCACAATCTATTATTATTATTATTATTATTATTATTATTATTATTATTATTATTATTATTATTTTTTATTATTATTATTAACAACAACAACAACAACAACAATTACAATTATTTTATTTTGTTATAGCGCCAGGGGCGTTTCTTTACAATATCTGCCAGAAGCTCTGCCGACTATTGAGACCCAGCGTTTATTATGTAACATCACTAACATCTTCAAATACTTCAGATGCAATCATGGAGATGCCACTAACATACAACCTTCTAGCATTAACATAACTAAATTGCAACATTGCAGCAACATCGTTAAAAGGTTGTGTCAGTGGGTATTAAGTAACAGTTTTATTTTATAACAAAATGCCTCTGTATTGCACACCCCCAAAGTATAAAGCAAAAGTAAGCAAGGCTATGCAAAATGTTAGAAAATGAACAAGCAGAAGAACGAATCTGCATTGAAAAACTGAATTGCATCTACCACTGTTAATAATAATAATAATAAAAACAACACAATTCACTAAAAAGACCACATCCAGTGTAACGCACATTGTATCATAACTCGCCGTTTACAAAAGACCCGGCGATTATTGGAACTTTTACGGTGACAGAAATAAAAATAAAAAAAAAACATACTACAAGTAAAGGCATATAAAAAACATTGTACAAACAGAAGTTAAACAATTGGAAAGGCAAGTTTAAAAAAGGATGTTTTGAGACGGCTTTTAAAAATATTCAAAGGCTCAGATTCCCTGATCACTTTTGGAAGAGCATGGAAAATGTGAGGCAACTTTTCATTGGATCTTTTAGTACACATACTATTTTCTTTAAATTCATTTGCTCTTATTTCATTTGTAAAGAACCGATTGGCCCAAATTTGTACGTGTAGTAAAAATAGTACGTATAGTTAACAAAATAGAACGCGTAGTGTATCGCAGTGCTACATGTAGTAATTTATTTGAAACAGCCTTCCATAATATTCTATATCTATGGTTGACGTACTCCCTAGCAACGCATGGATGCCATTCCACGGAGGGGAAACTAGATTTTTGCCATAGTGTTATCGTTTTTGTCCGACTGAGAAACCTGTTTTTACCTTTTAAAACATTACGAAAGGCCTACAATTATGTGGATATAATTAGTGCTGTTTTTATTCTTTTTTCAAAAATAGCATAAATCTTAGGCTTTCTAAACATTTTTTTTAATTGAAGACTGTTTTTTTTTTTTCAATCTTAGCCTACTGCATAGTACAGTTGACCCGCGTTATACCGCCACCCTCGCCTACCACCAGCTATTCTTTCTGAACAAATGTCACCAATATAAAACAGTGCTATTTTTACCTGTTATATCGCCACCCCGCTGTCCACCACCCGTAACTTCCCCAGCCAAGCAAACGTAAATATAAGCATTGTAGTTTCCCTCATTGTAGCGCCAGCGAAATAATCATGGCCAATTAAAACAACAAAGTTATGCAGTTACAGTGTTCGCGCTAGGCCACGCCAATGTCCCCCCGAAGGGGTGTAATAATTCTTTGTGTATCATTGAATGCAACATTCCTGTTTAGCTATATTTTTGTTGATTGAGACACACACCATGAGCCAGATTGCAGCAGGGATGAAGAAACATTTGCTCTAATCAACATTTGGGCTGATTGTTTCAGTCCAGAGAAGGTTGGATGGTAGCGTCCATAACAAGCTGCTTTGGGGCATTGATACGTGCGTTGTGTACTTGCCTCTGTCACCCAGGTCAACCCTGCTTTATCAAAAGCAGTGTGAAATTGCATAGCTGACCCGCATGACACTGGGTCCTGACCCGGGTAGCTTCCGTCCTGGGTAGAGAATGCCAGTGTGAAAGGGGCTTCACCCTTCATAATGTTTGACCTGATATGGTACCATATTGTGGTGATTTGACTTTCTGGTGTTTGGGTGATAAAGGCCTAACACTTTTAAATGTTGTCTTCATACTCATTACCTAACTGTATTCTGTGATTCTCTTCAAGTTTCATGATGATTTTGTACCCTTTTATGGCAGTAATTATCCCCTGCTAGGGATGCATGTGGAGGCAGGCATACATTTGTCACACTTGAGAGTTTTCTATGTGCCTTGTTTAGCATAAGTTATATAATCAATCATAATCTGGGAGTACTGAATATAGAGTATCCATCTGACTCTGCAAATCACACTTACAATTTAAAATCTAGAAAACCGCTTTGCCAATTGTGATGAGACTTGAAAATATATATATTTTTTTACCATAAGGGTATCACATTCTGTTGCACATTAGTTACTGTGCAAATTGGAGATTATTGATTCTTTTGATAAGTTTAATTATACAGGGTTGGAATATCGCAAAAGATGCATCGTTTATGGATCATATCTTTTATATGTACAGTGTCATATTTTTCCTTTGCAAAACATGTTTTATGTATCTCCAGTTTTCTCAGTCTATTTATTCGTATATTTGTTCGGAACCAATTCCAAAAATCTCCTCAAATGCACATCACTAGAGAACAATAAGAATAAACTGTGAAATTCAGACGTGTACCGTAAAGTGTCAACAGGCATAAATGGAATGGCTGCTTCGTTCTGATTGGACCATATTACATTTGCATGACAAACCGGATAGCACAAATGGCAGTGACGTTGCTGCGTAGCAACACACATTTCTGACTTGATGTTTACACGATCTTATAGGGCACAAGTGAGTACATCACTGGCACGTTGTGTGTAAGTAGTTAATCAATATTTTAAAATAAGTTTCCTTAATTTTAAATAAGAAAACACAACGCCCCATTTTTTAGTTAAAATGTCCCTCTCCCATCCTCTTGGATGTAAATGCCCCCCTTTGGCTTCAGAACACCCCTTGGTGGGGCGGGACCACCCCCATTGAGAAACACTGGTATAATTTTTACACAGTAGTAATCCAACTGTTTCATGTTACTGATGTCTGATTTTGAATTTACAGCAGCGGCAGGAGGTGAATGTCACTGACATGCTTCTTTTAATATGCGGCTGCATACTCGGGAACCATTTGACATTCTAACTTCATATTTGCAGTAGATTCGCAACGGTACACCGGTTATATTGTGATACAGAAATTATCATTTGTATTGTTTGTCAAATCAATTACCGCAACATGTAGCATCATACTACGACTGCCTGAAGGTAAGCCTATCATTATGTGACAGAGTTCACAGCTTAGGTTTCGTTTTTAGTCTATAGCTCCGTCATTGTAGCAACTAGACTGAAAGGGGCGGTATCTTTGGAAAGCTTAGAAGCTTAGCTTCCCCCATGTACCATTTCATATTGAGGTTCAATGGTGCAGTGTTTTTTTTTGTTTGTTTTGTTTTTTATAAGCCATCTATGATTACAATATATATAGCAGTGACCAAACATGATTTTTTTTGGAAAAGCGTTTTGCAACTTGGATAATATGAAAGGAAATTGTGTGGCCTTTAATTTGATATGTTACATGCATGCAGTACAAACTATCCAGTAGTAACATACATAAATGAAAACCGTGAAAAACAGGAGGAAATAGGGAAATAGAGTGTAAAGAGTTAAAAAAAAAAAAAGAAATGGAGCGCTGGTTTAAAAGAAAAGCACCTTTTTCTTCTGCTGCAGCAAAAACTTCACGTCAGGCAATGGAGAGTGCTCTGTCTCACAGTGATGAACAGCTGTTTGGTCTCCTGAAAGCAGCTTCACCAGTGTGAATGATGATTTCAGATATATATATATTTTTTTTTTGCCATTCCCCCCTAAAACTTTGGAATCCCTCCATTGGCTGCAGCATAGGGGGGAAATCCCCCCAGCACACAAAAATGAAATTGAAGCCCGGATATAGCAATCCACACTTGGAAACCTTCCTTACTTGTGAGTTAAACAATGTGAAAGGCTTGAGGTTGAGTCTAGTTTTCATCAGAGGAAAGGACGTTTGTGTTTCACGTGACATGTAGAATACGCCCCAGGGAAGTGACAAGCATGTTGTTTCAACCGAGGGACTTCTGTGATACCAGTGTTTTATGTTTATGCCCCCCAAACAACATTGACTTTATCTCTGGTCTTTGGCTAGTACAGTACGTGCTTATGCTGCACACATTTGATCCTTGTTACAAGGTAGGCCTGAGTTACTAAAAAAAAAAAAACTACACTCGTTAGGTTTTGAATTTTAAAACATGCAAGTAGCAGGGCTGTAAATTGGCAAAAAAAAGGGCAAGGCCAAAATGCCCTTCAGTTCAATAAATTTGTAGAAGGCACCAAGGCCACTAAATTGAAGTCAAGGCCATAGTGTAGGATGTTGTGTAATTTTGATTAGGATTCATATTCAGTGCCTATAGAAAGTCTACACCCCCTTGAACTTTTTTCACATTTTCTTGTGTCGGTGCCTCAGTTTCATGCATTTAAATGAGGATTCTTTTTCCACTTATCTTTTTCCACTTATCTACACACCAAAAAGTTTTATTGAGGAAAAAAATTATATATTAACCCTTTGCGGTCCATTTATTAAATGCGCGTCAGGCACGCCAGGTCTAATTAATTTTCACACGCGCAGTTAATTTTAGACGCGCTGTTTAAAGGTATTTTTTTCACAGTCAAACGGGTTTAAATGGCCCTGCATATCAACAAAGCACTCACTAGGCATCTCCAGCCCCGCCCCACCCTTTCGTTCGCTTTCACCTATGTAAGAAATAAATAATAATAATAATAGTAGTCGTACATACCGATCAATCATCTCCTGATCCCTCGTTTTATCACCAAACTCCTCAATAATGCGATCCAAGTCATTATTTTATTACTATAACATCTCAACAAAGCTCTGCAAATGTCCGTGTTCTCTGCGCTGATTCACAGGCAGCCAGCTTGTTTACTTACGACCACCCCGTTATCTGATACCAGGCCATGTATGACTATTCATGAGATACGCCTTTTTTTTTTTCCCGACTTGTCTCGGCTCCTGTCGTTCCCACGCGGCCATTGAATGGTTTTCTCGACTTTTTCCGGAGAAAAAACGACTAAAACCCGTTTTTTGCGTTTCTATAATGATGTCGGACCAGGTCCGACAATGGACCGCAAAGGGTTAAAAATACAAAAATGAAAGATCATAATTGGATAAGTCTCCACCCCCCTGAGTTAATACTTGGTGGAAGCACCTTTGGTAGCAATTACAGCTGTGAGTCTTTTGGGATAGGTCTCTACCAACTTTGCACACCTAGATTTGGCAATATTTGACCATTCTTCTTTACAAAACTATTCAAGCTCTGTCAAGTTCCTTGGGGAGCGTTGATGGACAGCAATCTTCAAGTCATGCCACAAATTTTCGATTGGATTTAGGTCGGGGCTCTGACTGGGCCACTCAAGGACATTTACCTTTTTGTTCCTTAGCCACTCCAGTGTAGCTTTGGCTGTGTGCTTTGGGACGTTGTCATGCTGAAAGGTGAACTTCCGTCCCAGTTTCAGCTTTCATGCAGAGGGCAGCAGGTTTTCCTCAAGGACTTCTCTGTACTTTGCTCCATTCCTTTTCCCTTCTATCCTGACAAGTGCCCCAGTCCCTGCCAATGAGAAACATCCCCATAACATGATGCTGCCACCACCATGCTTCACATTAGGGATGGTGTTCTTTGGGTGATGCGCCGTGTTGGGTTTGCGCCAAACATAACGCTTTGCATTTAGGCCAAAAAGTTCCATTTTAGTTTCGTCGGACCACAAAACTTTTTGCCACATGGCTACAGAATCTCCTGAATGTTTTTTTTTTTTTTGCATACTTCAAACGGGATTCAAGGTGGGGTTTCTTGAGTAATGGCTTCCTTCTTGCCACCCTACCATACAGGCCAGATTTGTGCTTGGGATATTGTTGTCACATGCACACTTGGACCAACCTTGGCCATAAAAGCCTGTAGCTCTTGCAAAGTTGCCATTGGCCTCTTGGTAGCCTCTCTGATCAGTCTCCTTCTTGCTTGGTCATCCAGTTTGGAGGGACGGCCTGATCGAGGCAGGGTCTTGGTGGTGCCATACACCTTCCACTTATCCAACCAATCTATTTCAGTTTTTATTTAATTAATTTTCTACAAATTTCTAGAATATTTTTTTCACTTAGAAGTTGTGGGGTAGGATGTGTAGATAAAAAAAAAAAAAAAAAAAAAAAAAAAAAAAAAAACTATTTTAATTCCAGGCTATAAGGCAACAAAAGGTGAACATTTTGGGGGTGTAGACTTCCTATAGGCACTGTATAAAGCTAATTATTTGCTACAGAAAGAAACAACACAGTTAACCATGATAATAACTATTTATTTGTTCAGAAAATGCTGTTTTTTATTGTGGCTAATTGCATTGCTGCTGTGTGGCCCGCCGGACCGACAACTAGAAGCCTTTTTTTGGGGGGGGGGGGGTGGGGGGTAGATGTTGCAAGCCAACTGAATGTGATTTTGCAAATTGTATTTGATTGTACAGGGTAGTGGTGAAAAAAAGTAACTTATGCAAGGCTCTTGTTTCCTTCTGTATTGTGTGCATGACGGTTCAGTGTATGAGGTAATGGCTGGACGTTTTAGTTACACAGTGTTCAGAAGTTAGGATTCAAGAGTTATGTTTTTGTGCACTTTCTACTGGTTTTACTCAAAGTGATTCCTGTTCAGGTAGTTATGAATGGGAATAATAAGAGACATGCACTTCTTTCTTGTTTGACCAAGAAAAATAACTGCATTTCTAAAATGTTCAATTATACAAAGGTACCTAATTTAAAGGTTTGATAGAAACATCTCTTTAGTTTTTGCAATTTATTTTATTTACTAAAATTAAAGTGTTTTAAAAAAATATTTTCACTCTGTGCATATTCTATGTGATTTCCATCTTTCACAATATTTATTCAAGTGAATAAAGGGCAGTTTAGATTAGGTTTATTTATAATGTTACAGGTTTAAACATATACAATTTTTTTTTAATTTTACATTTTCCCAAGGAGTGCTAATAGTGGCTAATGCAGCTGAACAGGTGGGCCTCAGGAAAAAAAAGTTGGGGAACCCCTGTCTTAGTTGCTCCAAGTCTTGCACAGCAGGTGGAAAATTACATGTCAGGACTATATATTTGTAATTGAACATTGCCATGATTGGTTTCAGTGCATTAGAAGCCATTTCTGGAGTCAACTCCATGTCCCTTGCTTCCCATTTTCGGATACATCTACAGAGGCATTCTTGCATGTGCATGTTTTCATTTTATGGAAAACTGACAATGCGATGTCATGGTCAGCTGGAGACAGAAGTGAACTGTGCTTGATTTCCAGTATGGTTAATTGTGACATGCCAAAGAGTTTGCCATTCTGCCTGCAGAAAAATAACAGTTTAATATTTAAATACATTTATAAAACAATGTACACATTTAGAATGTGTTGTGAAGTTAAATTGCACCCAGGGTGATTTTTCTGGTCAAGGTCCCTTTCTCACTGTAGGTTGACCTTTGCAAGGTCACTGGTAGAAGGGAAAATTAAAAGAAAATAAATAATGGCTATCATTTCTGAACTTGGCGTGTCTGAAAACCCCCAGGTGAATTTTTCTAGGAAAATCTGAAACGGACGGACAATGGCACTGGTTGAGTTGGCATGGAATGACCCAATAGTAATATTGTATGCATGTGAACAAAGTAAATGAGGTATTCTAGCTATACACGTTTAGACGTTTGCATGTTACTCATTTCAGAACACATCTATCATTCTTAACACTACTATAGGGCAATTCTTCTGTAACTGACGCAACAGACGCAACAGTCAGAGTATTTATGTATTGTTGTTTACCAAATTTCTCAGAAGGTGTTGAGCTGAATTGTCAAGAGTAGTTATGATTTAATTTTGTTGCTCATAACCAGGGATCCTTGGAATCCGTTTGCTGCAGAATAACACTGAAAACGCAGCTTTTCTACGATAATGTGGAAAAACATGGATTTTCTATGTTTTTGGAGATTTTTTAGTTATACAGTTGGGGAGGGTCAAAAAACATGCAAGGCTTTTTTTGTTTGTTTGATAATAACTAAATCAATACATGTATAATATATAAACATTAACACAGGCAATGTGCTGTTTTGTAAATCATGCAGCAAGGCTGTAGATTATCCTTCCAATTTGACTGGCCACTAGAACATCACGGTTTTGTGGACCTCCTCATAGTCATCTGTTTTGGGCCATATAAAACACAGTTTACCATCACTGGAGACCTGGTGCAAAAACTTCATGCACCAAAATCCAGTTTTTCCTCCAGGCCTTAGAACTCGCCCCAAGTAAAATCTGTCCACAAAGTCCACAGCATAATACTGTTCTACCTGGATCTCCACTTTGGGTCAAGTAGTGGATGTCTCAGTAGATGTGCCTGCAGTCTGAGAGGACACTTGACCTCCAGAAATGCTAGCCTCATCTCTTAGGTTATGCTTTATCAAAATAGGTACCATTGTGTACTCAACAGCTATGTCTGACAGGAAAGGGCTGACTACTGATAACTAAAGTTCTGATGGAGAGGCAGACTTGAAGTAGTAGACACTGCAAGTTTCAGGGGTGGTCTTAGGCAAATTTCCTGCCCAGGAAGTTCCTTCAGTTAATTGTGGACATCAGCAACCTGTTCAGCACCTAAATAGAGCACATGGATGTTGGGGCTAGCATCTTTGGCTATGGCAGCAAACTCCTTGGGAGAGTTCAAGAAGACCTGCTTCTGGAGGATCCTTCTTCACACTGACCTGACTGTGCCAACCACTCCGTCAGCTGGACCTTTGTCATGTGCAGTAGCAAAGAAGCTCCAATTAACTTCCTCAAGATCTTTGTAGATGACCTCTGGTCTTACTAGATTGGAAAGAGTGAAGCAACTTTTGAACTGGCTGCCTGCTCCATCTGAAAAGATATGCAGCTTGTGGATGATGAAACCTTCAGATGCTGCTACCTCCAAAATTGCTCTATTGAAAGTCACAACTGCAAACTTGTCATGATGAAGTTCATTGGTGGTGATGACAGTTGTAAAAAGTGTTACTCCATTTGTAACCCGCTGTGCTGACATGATCTCATCTTTTTCAGAGAAGTCTTCTTGCACAACTGCTTCACCATCTGCAAGGTGTTCTTTCAGAGCTCTTATTTGACAGAGCTGTGTCTTGGCTATGTAGCTATGTTTAGTTATTTCTGCTTTTGCACTGCTTAGAGTAGCATTCATTTGTACCTTCTCATTCCATTGGAGGTATGGACAAGGGGTGGTGTCATCACCATCATCATTTTGCTGAAACACTTTGTCCATATTTTTTTACATCTTTGCATGAGCCACATTCTCCAAGGTGGCATTTCAGGTTCCAGCCACAGGCAGACTTTTCAACAAGTGTCTCTTTACAGGGTGAATCTGGCTGCAGTGTCCTTACTCCATCCAACAACATTTCAAAGTTTTCATGGTATGAGCAGCAGCATACACTGTGATCTTTCTCGGACACAGGCAACACATGTTTAGGGGGTAAACTTGCAAATTTCCACTTCCCAAGCTTGACATTTGTGGTTTCATTTTTGAACTGCTCAAAAACTTCTTAGACCATTGTCATCAGGACTTTTCTCTTGACCCTTTCCTTCTACCCATTGCTCAAAACTGTGACAAAGTCGAACTGTTGGGCAGCTTTCTCAAGGTCAGATGGTACAGTCATGGGTTTTTGGGACTTGTTAAGTTTCACCCTCAGGCCAAATTTATGTGCTAATTTCTTCAGTACAGCAACTTTCTTTTTGGACTGATAGGCAATGCAATGTTCACTCTCCTCATTGCTTTGCCAAAAGATTGTGCAGGCCTAAATGCTTTGAATGGTGACTCACTGGATGTAGATACAGATGTGACTTCAGATCCTTTAGCCATTGCTTTTCCTAGTCTTGATTTTCTCACCCTCACCTTGCTAAGTTCTATCTCAGTTCTTTTTCTGGTACTATCCGTCAAAATGTATGCAAAGTAAGGGGGGTGGCATATAAAAAGTTTGCGCACCACTGACGTAGGGGATCAGCATAAAAAAGGCTTTTTGAAATATACTATATATATATATATATATATAATTATACTAGCAAAATAACACTTTGTTTTTAAAAACAAGTACCATCATCAGTTCACATGCACATACAATCACACATACAATTACACAATACATATGTATTGGTAATTCAGACAAGTTGGTAATTTTTCAGCAACAAAGTTAAATTTCTGTCAACTTTATTTTAATATATATCATTAAAGAGAAACTTTAGAGAAACAGTAAAATATATCAAATGCTTAAATTAAATGTAGGCTAATTTCACACACAAACTAGAACATGTTTCAATAATTAATTAAGAATTTAATATTTATTTGTAAATGTACATTTATTTAATTTACCTCAAGAATAAGGTCTCCTTAATTAGATTTTAAGGGCGTTCCATAAAAAATAAGTGAAGCTCAGTGGGAAATGAAGATGCCTCCACCTCCTTGCTTAACTCCACCCCTCCCTAATAGACATTTCAAAATGTCACGGAGGAGGCATTAGTAATGATTATTAATATAGTTGCCACCGCTTATCTGGCAGATTTATGTTTGGTGAAGTAGTGGACAGCAGCACCCTCTCGTTAATCTGACATTCAAAATGTCCTCAAATTACCGGTACAGATTAAACCAATTAAACATGCATGTATGTAGTTAACAAACTTTATTTAAGACAGACTTATTAATAATAATACAAAGTACTAAAACCGGTTTAAATGCAATGATAAGTCATTTTAACAACTTCTACACTGCAGCGTTCGATTCAGCGTGGACTTCCGGGTCATGTTCCTGGCAGCCAAGGGTGTATAACATGACACTACGCAATATGATTAAATAGCCAAGGTATATGGTAAAGGGTTAAATCGCTGTAATGAGGTGCATTTGTTATTAAAATCTAGGTGAGTGGCAGGTAATGACGTGTAAGCGATGCTGTGTTATTAAATAGAATATGGAATATTCAATACACACTACATCCAGATTTTTTTATACAGGTACTAATGGGGCATTCCACAATATTTTGGGCAGGGTCATTCAGAGGCAGTTTTGTCATCTTAAAGTTATTCATAATTACATTTGTAATAAACAAGTACTTGACTGTATAATAAACAAACTCAAGAAACCTTAAAAAAAAGCAAGCACATTTTTATTATTTGTCAGCAAAAAAAAAAGGCTTTTTGCAATTTTGAACTACAATTCAAAAAGCCTGTGAATTTACAAACGTATTTTATTATGTTTACTTTTTATACATAAGTTAATTGCATAAGACTTAAGTTGTTACGTCAGTTACAAGCAAATTATATTTTTTAGTGTAACAAATGACATTGCTAGGGCCAAATTATGTGCCTATGGACCAACTAAAAGAATATAAAAAATAAGGACATGTGGTCAACGGTGCCAGAGCCTTTCTAAAAGGAGGTGGGTCAAGGCCAGTATTGAAGCAGGCTATATAAAAGTTATTTAATGTTTGCAATAACAATACTACTACACTACTACTAATGTGCTTGTTATCTGAATGTTGGGTAGTGAGTGGTATCCCACAAACATCGTTTAATTTACTTGTTTTGTAAAAGCAGGGGTCAACAATACAGCCTCCTTAGCAGGGCTATATCAAGGGCGGAGCGAGAGCAGAACTTCATTATAATATTTCTGGAAGGGGGTTGTCATGAGGGATTCCTCATATGATCTTCATATACAGTAGCGGCAGGGCAAACACAACGAACTGTATACTGTACACATAATATTTTCTGTGTTGTCCGCTGATGTGAGTGGGAGTGTGATGTGAGTCTGTTTCGCCGGCAAGTCTCTCTCCCTAGCAGCCTGCCTGCATGTCCATTTTGCATGTGTGTGTATGAATGCAAGTGGATATCGATGGGCCAAGGGGGTGATGAGTTTTGCGGAGTCAGCATCCATAAAAGGGCATGCTGTGTGCCATTTGAAGGAATTAGAGAGAGAGCCCCTTTGAATAAAACAGCGCGAAAATGATTTGATAAAAATAAAAAAAAGCAGTTTTACAATTTAAGTGTGTTGCAATATTGATTCCAAAGTACTTGTATATCAGGTTTTGCATACAAATGACATATTATACTACATTTAAGTCTTGCTATAGTACTGGAACACTCATACACAGGAGTGCACAAACCATAAAAAAGTAAATTCAAAAGTAGCACACATTTTTATTTTAAATGCTTCATTGCATTACATTCATGCCTCGCTATGGTATTGGAATCCTCATACACAGGAACGAAGAATAACATTGAAACAAATTTAAAAAAGTAGCACACATTTTTATTTTAAATTCTTGATTGCATTTTGTTCATTGCGTTTCATTTATGCCTGGCTATGTTATGGAACCCTCATACACAGGAATGCAGAATAACTTTTTTTTTCTTCTTTTAAGTAGCATACATTTGTATTTTAAATGCTTCATTGCATTATAACTGAACAATTGGACTTTCCTTTTGCGATCAGCTTTAAAACATCAGGTGTGAGTGTGACAGACTTGACAGCGACAATAGACAGTCCTCCAAAAAATGGACGTGCCCCTCATTATTTTGTTGAAATACCAAATCACACAATATGTCACTCCAAACCACTTGACAAATGTGGGGGGCACCGGCTGAACAGCTGACATTTTGAGTTATGTTTCACTTTCAACATATTGGAACGTTCAAGTAAACTAATTTGTCTCTTAATAGATGCAACATAGATGCTATATTATTTTTACTGATATGTATTTTCGGTCCACTGTAGTCGGAGCAAGGAGAAACCAGGCTGTTCCTTTGTAGGATCTTCGATAAGGTCCTTATCGAAGGACAACACCGGTTTTCCCACATCTCACGCCATTGGGTGGCGGGTCCTTTCAGGCCAACAGAAGAGTTGAGGCATGTGTCCAAAATAGCTGTCTCGACTTCAGACGGGAGGGTGGGGGGGATTTGATGTCGGTGTGCAAACGGAGATCTGGATTTTCCAAGATCTTTTTATACTTCCTTAGTGTTGCAGCATCATGTTGGATGTTCACGAGCACTTGCAGCTACAGCAGTAGTGTAGATTTTAGAGAGCCGCTTAACCACACGCAGTGCAACGTTGTTTTGGGTATCAACAAGCCCAGTGTGAGAGCTGTTGCACCAAACAGGCGCACAGTGCTGTGACCAGGGCCTGCATTGATGTCCGAAGGGTCCCAGCATCACATACCCAGGAAGTCCCTGCCAGATTTTGAATTTTAATTACCCCTGCTTCTACTACATTTTATATTCACTACATTGTCAGAGATGTAAGATCACTGGAGATGTATGTACTGCATTCCTTGGTGTTCAGAGCCCCCAGGATTATAAGACTTTGCCATTCTATTTATTATTTTTGCAACAAAGCTTTAGCATTATAGACCATGTCAAGTGTGTGGTAGAGGAATATAATAGCTTTGACAGGAGTGTGGTCTTTCTTTGTTGTTAACTGATGGGGTTGATGCATCAGTTGGCTAACCCTTAATTTGGTTTTAATTAAATGTTCCTTAAGCCTTTTGAAGAGGGCTCTTGTGGTGTAATCCTCTTATTCATTGGGTTGTACTCTAAACCCAGTGTGCTAACAAGGGAGGAAATACCCCACTTAAGGCACACTTGGCTTGTTGTTGAATCTAGGTCTCTATCTTGAACAACCCTATCAATGACAAAGAGTTGCCCTTGGGGAAGTTTCCTTAATTCAGTGGGGGTTTTTTTTGGTTTCTTCCTGGGAGTTAATCTGTAGTCATACGTTGTTTCCAATCAAAATTAAATAAATTCTTATTGGGCAAAAATCATTTGGCTGTTTAAACTATAGCATGCTCCCCATTGTTAAAGAAAAAGCTGTTGTTGTCTTCACTTTTATTTCAGTCTTGCCCTATACTTTTTTGGAATGGACATTTACTTTCTGTATCAGCCACAAAGCTGTTTAACTGACATTTTTACATCTATGTAAGGGGGTACTGCTTGATGGACTGTTCGTGTGTACATACGCCACTGCGGTACAATTACCATAACTGGACATTTCTGTGGGACGATTCATCTTAGACATGGTAGAGATACTGTAGCATGTAGGCATAACTTCATAACACTCAATCAGATTTTTAAGTTATAAGTATACAAAGCAGACTAATGTTTCAGGTAACCTCAAAAGTTTGACCTTGGAGGTAGCAAGCACCATTATGGATTTGCTGGGTATTCTTGTGTATTTTTTAAAATAGTATAAAACTGCTAAGAATATTTATTTAAAAATGTACTTCAGTAATTGTATTTTATCACAGTGTGCTAAAATATTTTGGTGAGGATCTGATCAAAGACAGGAAGCTAGCACCCATGATTTGTTTATTGTTCCTATAATGTCCTTTTACTGTATATTTGGTCAAAACTTTCTCTGCCGACAAAAAACGGTTAATTGTATTTATATGAATGATTGAATAAATAAATGACTCTACCACGTGAGTGCAGGGTGAGGCACATGATCAGGAGCTTGCTTTATTTGCCTTTTGCACTCGTACAGCTTGAGGAGGAAAATGCTATTTCATTTAAAAGCACTTCCCAGACTGCACCTTTGCCTCTAGGGTTATGTTGCTTGTTAACATCCACATTTAGGTTCCGCAGGTAAAGAGGCATTTGGCTTGACTGCAGGACCGCTCATTGATCAAATTGGGTAAAATCGATAAATTGTTCTGTAACCAGGGTTGGTGATTTATTTATATTTTAAATCTAAAAAATCTGATTTATTTGATTTAAATCAGATTTGTTTTTTATTTAATATGTGAACGACAAGAATTTAGCAATGGAATACACCTGAGAAATGCCCCTCACCAAAAATATTTCATACAGAGCACATTCCACCTAAAACTCTTTAACCTCCTAAGTCATCAATGTAGTTACAATTTGCAAGCTTAATACTAATTGAGACCAATTGTAATTTGAATATCCCTACTAAAACATAAGAATGTTGGGCTATATTGCAGAAAGCACAAATACAAGTCCAAAGAAGTTATGCTAAGGTGCTCTAATTCGACCCCACCTAGAATACTGTGTGCAGTTTTGGTCATTGGTACAGAGAAGGGCCACTAGATTGATCCCAGGAATTAATGATATGAACTACGACTTAATTGATAGTTAACTCAAGACACTACTTAATATTTAGCACAGAGAGAACAAGAGAGCATAAATGGAAGCTGAGTAAAAGTAAGTTTAGAACAGAAGGTAGGAAGCACTTTTTACACAGTTATAAATGCATGGGGTAGCCTACCAGGTGCAGTAGTATGATCTACAAAACTGGATAAAAAGACTAGACTAGATAACTGATTAAAATTAGTTTCCCCCAGTAGGGGAGAATGGTGTGCTAACAAGGGATGAGCCTTGATGGGCACGAATGGCCTTTTCTCGTTCTCAAAATGTTCTTCTGTTCTAAAAGGCTGGTGTTGCAGCTGCTGTTTCACAAACACACACAAAATACCCCAGGACCACAAAAAAAGTATCTTACCTGTGTAATAATTCATCCTTTCACCCACTTTGAGGAAATCCAGAACATTTCTTAAATACATCAACATCTGTTAATGCTGTTTGTTTGCGCTCATTTCCAAAATCTTGCTGCTGTGGTCTGTTCTTCCCCATTTTCTTTTTTTATTTTGTTTTTGCAAAGATTAAAACGTTTTTAACCAAACTAGCACTAAAACATAATGTTTAAAAAACTATACTAACTCAGTAACACATTTAAATCAACTATAGATTTACCGTTGTTTTGCACTTAAGAACAATTCTTCATATCAACATCATATTGTTGGATTATAAAAAAAACAAGGAGATGTGATGAGGTTGTTTTACACAACCTTTTGGCAGATCGATGTACTGGTTATAAAAATATTGACATCTTAAATATAAAACAGGTACTTAATTTTACTGTTAATTTGTCTGTCGTTCAATTAATGAATCCCACTATACCCCTATATACACTCAAGATATGCACTACATTGAAGATTGAAAGCTAGAAATAAAATAAGGGGTTGAATTTGCCACATTCGAGGACTGTGGTCAAAAAATCCTGAAGACCAGAGAAAACTGGAGAACTTATTTTTTTCTGCCAATTTGTTGCATCTTTTAAAGTACGGTGTTCAAAAGAAGGTAATGTCCAGCCATGTGGTAGCCAGGATAGGTTAATTTTCCGTTGTCTATTTAGCGGTACTGTAGTAATAATGCTGAGTTTAAGGGTTTAATGCATTGATACTTAATAGGCATCCCATGGCCCAAATTATGTGTATTAAATCCACGCCTTGTCTAAGCGAAAAAAATGACACTCATGCATGGCCTATCTTAATTTTAGTGGAAGGCTACAGTGTATTTCCTGTTGGATGTTATGCTCACGTATTGTTCAACATTGAGTCAGTCCATGGGAGATTTACAAGGTGTTGCAGTACATTAACCCTAAAGAATGATTCGTTAAAAAAGACAACTATGAAAATATAGGGGATGTAGAACAATATTGATACCCATTTTTGATATATATATATATATATATATATATATATATATAATTAGTGATTGTGTGGGGAAAGATTATAGAGGAGAAATACACAAATAACACACAGCCTGTACCCTCTAATCAATTGTAGTCTTGATGTGTAAAACAGGGACGCCAGAACTACATCATCTGGAATGCCGTGCACTTTCAATTAAGCCTGGATTGAGAAGCACCTGGGTATGATTAAAAACGAAAAACTGTATTACTTTGAATTACCGCTGCCCTTTAATAAGCGCTGCAGTCAGATATCAGATTTGTAATAGATGCCGCCTTCTAATAAACACAGCTCTCAATAATTAAACATGGACATTGAACATACAAGAAGTTGTGTTCTAAAATGAAACATTCCTCAAACCTTTTGAATCCACGATTGCATTGCTTGAGATGTCATCCATCCACTCCCTGTGCATCCCTTAGTTTTTGTGGTGTTTTCCTTTAAAAACAACAAAAGGTGGAAGCCTGAAGCCTTCTGCCATTGCAGCCAAACAGTCGCCCTGCTCTTCTCGTGCCCAGTTGTTACAATGGGTACATGCTTAAGCTGTAACCGTTCTCTCTGAGCCTTGCAAAAATTAACAAACTTTGCAACCTTCTCTGACAGCTCTTTTGGAAGCCTTTGCCCGGTAGTGGTTTTAGCGCGAATCACAAGAATGTTTCGCCTTATAACATTTTCAGTCCAACCACGGCTTACCTTAAGCTGGGTGTTGTGGGCAATGATTTTGCCTTCAATGCAATTGCTTTTTGCGTTACCCTTCGCTGTCTCTGTCTCTATTGCAATATCCAATTGATTAGCTCCTCTTCAATATCAGGAGGAGCAGGGTGACGCCCACCACCATATAGCCTTTTCTTTTTACACTGTGAAGATGTCTGCTCTTCTGTAGCTGAGGTACTTACTTTCTCCATTACCCAATGCAACACTCCTCAACCCCAAGTTCTTGAGCAGCAGGTCGATTACCTTTCTGATCTGCGAGCTCAACAGCTTTCAGTTTAAAAGCGAAGTTGTAAGACCTCTTCGCCATACTGATCAGGTTTTATCCGCAGAAATAAACCTCAATATACGCCTCCTTCAAATACAGTAAAAAACAGAGTATTTTGAAAACCGTAGTAGAGTATTCTCCGCTTATAGGAACACCTCCTAGGGGAAGTGTTCTCTTAAGGCAGAGGTTTTCAGACTGGGGCACAAGGTTATTAGGGGGACGCCAATACCTGACTGGAAAAATACTTTTTTCTGACTTCCTGGCGATTTTGTAAAAGCTTTGTGGTAAATGACAGACTCGGTGGACCTCCAGGATGATTGACTCCATCAACTACCCAGGCAGGGATCATGTTTAATCTGACCAACCCCCTATTAAAGCTGACCAATCCCCGACCAATCCCTGTAGTTTCAGACCTATCGTAGCTCAGCGACTATCGGCCAGCCTTCCTTCATTTGAAAGTGCTGCAGCGGCGGGTTATACCCACTTCAGCTCCAGGACGTACGCATGTACGTCAAATGAAAGAGCACTTGCAGTACCATGTCGTACCTGCGTGCGTCAAGGTTTGACGTCTGTTCGATTTTTTTTTTTTTTCTTGAATCTGATCTCTTTTTATACATTTCTGTCAGGAGGCGAGTCGTGTGGAGGACACAACAGTCTTATAATTACAAAAATAGTTGGTTTTTAATTAATAGTAATCACTGTACTGTGTTATTTTGTGAAACTTTGCTGGTATTGGGGTAAAATGGCGGGTTTTCAGTCCCAAGCAAAAAGGTTTCACAAGATATACACAGTACAGTAATCCACAATTGCATGGGAGAGTGCTCTGGTTGTAGTACAGTGTGCTGTGCTCTCCAGTGCTAGTCGTGCTGGCTATGTGGCTGCAGCTCTCGACTTGCTACACACATAAACAAACAAAAACACAGCGCTCCAGCTGCGTCCAATTTTGTACTGAGATTTGCAGCTCAGATTATTTCTCTCTCTGTCACAACGCCCTAAGGCAGTGTTAGTAATGTGATATGTGTTTTGAAGTCGGAAAGGGGAGCTCGAAATCATCAGGTGACTATTATCCAATTTTGTTTTGTGCAAACATCCCTATCTATCTGTGAAGACATTGAGAAGAGTTGGAGATACTGCAGCAAACAATCATTGGTCAAAGTATACATAGTATTTCATCTTATTTTACAAAAAAAAAAGTTTTTTGTATTGCTTTTATGTATTGTGTGTGTAATTTTGTACATACTTTACATAAAAAAGTGAATATTTCTGATATGTATATACAACGTTTATTTTCCTGTGTATACATTTTGCTAACTATTGTGGTAAAGTAGTAGAGGGGAGATACTTTAGTGCAAGATTCAAGGATGGTACCTTTCCCCTTTAACTGGAGGCAGAGGGAAATGTAGTCCTGAGGACCTACTTAAAGACCAGGACTACATTTACCAGCATGCACTGTACCAAGAGGCAGGTGAAGCACCTGGGTCTGATGAGCCCCTGGGTGAAAGCAAAGGAAACCCTGATGGTATTGTCTGTGCTTAGGGTAAAGCCTCATGGTGAAGGGACTGAGACTCTGTGAACCAGAAGGTATTGTGTATATGTTGATTAAGTTTGGGTTGAAAGTGCAAGTGGGGTGTTATATGTTTTGCCATTGGTAAGCAGCCTAGCTGTCCAGTGTTTATTTTAGGGAAATTACAACTGTTTAGTTTAGGCTCGGGTACGAGCTAGGTTTTTTTTTGTCTTTTGTTCATTTTTTGGTGAAAACCCTGCAAATAATAAAATATCCAGATACTGACCTGGTTTAAACTATTCCTGGGTGGAAATATACTGTTTTTTAAGCACAAGAAGACAGTGACTGACTTAACTGTAACAATTCCCTATCACACTATATATACAGTGCCTTGCAAAAGTATTCAGACCCCTGACCAATTCTCTCATATTACTGAATTACAAATGGTACATTGAAATTTCGTTCTGTTTGATATTTTATTTTAAAACACTGAAACTCAAAATCAATTATTGTAAGGTGATATTGGTTTTATGTTGGGGAAATATTTAAGAAAAATAAAAACTGAAATATCTTGCTTGCATAAGTATTCAACCCCCACACATTAATATTTGGTAGAGCCACCTTTTGCTGCAATAACAGCTTTAAGTCTTTTGGGGTAAATATGTACCAGCTTTGCACACAGTGTCTGAGTGATTTTGTCCCTTTCTTCTTGGTAAATTTGCTCCAGGTTGTTCAGGTTGGTTGGACGACGTTTGTGGACCGCAATTTTCAAATAGTGCCACAGATTCTCAATGGGATTGAGATCAGGACTTTGACTGGGCCACTGTAGGACATTCACCTTTTTGTTCTTGAGCCACTCCAATGTTGCTTTGGCCTTGTGCTTGGGATCATTGTCCTGCTGAAAGGTGAATTTCCTCCCAAGCTTCAGTTTTTTAGCGGACTGAAGCAGGTTCTCTTGCAGTATTTCCCTGTATTTTGCTCGATCCATTCTTCCTTCAATTTTAACAAGATGCCCAGTCCCTGCTGATGAGAAACATACCCACAGCATGATGCTGCCACCACCATACTTCACTGTAAGAATGGTGTGTCTTGAGGCATGGGCAGTGTTAGGTTTGCGCCACACATAGCACTTTGAGTTTTGGCCAAAAAGCTCTGTCTTGGTCTCATCTGACCACAAAACCTTTTCCCACATCGCAGCTGGGTCACTCATGCTTTCTGGCAAACTCCAGACGTGCTTTCAGATGGTACTTTTTGAGTAATGGCTTCTTTCTTGCCATCCTCCCATACAGGCCAGTGTTATGCAGAGCTCTTGATATGGTTGACTGGTGCACCATTACTCCACTCCCAGCCACTGAACTATGTTGCTCCTTCAAAGTGATTGTTGGCCTCTCTGTGGCTTCCCTCACAAGTCTCCTTCTTGTTTGAGCACTGAGTTTTAAGGGACGGCCTTTTCTTGGCAGTGCCTGGGTGGTGTGATGCAGCTTCCACTTCCTGATTATTGATCCTTTCGCCTACTCGACGGCGTACAAAAACCCTGCGTGATGAACCGAAGATTTCAAATTTTGATTCATCGGTCAATAAGACCTTCTTCCAGTCTTCAGTTGTCCACTGACGGTGCTTCATGGCCCAGGCAAGCCTCTTTTTCTTATTTTGCCATCTTAGCAATGGCTTTCTTACTGCCACTCGACCTGTCAAACCTGCAGCTCGAAGTCTTCTCTTCACAGTTGAAACTGAGACTTGCTTACTTTGACCAGTGTTAAGCTGTGCTTGAAGCTGTTGTCCTGTGAGACGCCTATCACACAAGCTGTTGACTCTCAGAAACTTGTCTTCTGATTCTGTTGTGGCTTTGGGTCTGCCAGACCTCTTCCTGTCAAAGTTTCCTCCAGTTTCCAAGTGCCTTTTGATGGTGTAGGAAACTGTACTCACTGACACCTTGGCTTTCTTTGCAATTTCTCTAAAGGAAAGACCTACCCTTTTACGGGTTATAATGGTCTGTCTGTCTTCCTTTGTTAATTGCCTTTTTCTCGCCATTATGAGAGCAATATACTACTTCCTGCAGTACAATACTGTCCAAATAATGCTTAAGAGGGTGTAGTAACACAGTCTGTACCAACACTGCTTTTATACAGACAGAGGGTTTGTAAGTAATCAATAAAAGTTGGGACACCTGTAGGAATTGTTAGCATCAACTTTCAAGGCTTAATTTTACTTCCATTGTTGCAGAACAGCTTTAAGTTTGTTAACCCATTACTTGTTCCCTGAAAAAGGCCTTTTTGTATAACTCTGAAATGTACATTATTTTTCAGTTTTTGGTAACCTAAACTTTTTTTTTAACCTCTGGCAGTTTACTGCTTACCTTTGTACCATTTCAGGTTATTCACTGGACTTGAACTGCTTAAATTTCAATAAAAACTGGAAAAATGGGGGTGTTCTAAAACTTTTGACCGGTAGTGTGTGTGTATATATGTGTGATTATATTTATATATATATATATATATATATATATATATATATATATAGAACAAACTATTATTTCCAGCACTAGATAGATAAAGTAACAATCCATGAGGATTCTCCTCTGTTTATAGCGGCAGGATTGAAGTCTATGCTGATCCAAGGACAGCTTTTGCTCTGTGCTACCAGGACAAACAAGCCCTACAAGTCTTATAAATTACCTTTTTAAAGTATTATAAAGACTCATCTGTTGTGGTGTCCAAGTCTGATATCACGAAAGAAGGGTCACGACTCTTCTGAGGAAGCAAGTGAAATTAAAACGAATATTCCTTGCAATGCATTTCAGGATATTGGTCTGTTTTTAGCTTGTGATCTAGAGACCTACAGTTGGTGATTGGAGCATATTTCACTTTTATTGGTGAACTGGAAAAATCAGGGAAGATTCCTGCTGAAGGTTCTTTTCATCCTGGTACTCTTCTGTCATTACCATCCATCCCCTGATGCATATTTAACTGACAATGGTTGTCAGTCCCAAGTTTTTCAATAAAGACCTTAGAGCAGTGAAAGCCTATGATAATAAAGCCTACATTTTCAAATCTTTTAATCTGAGGTAGCAGAAGAGAAAGCTACAATGAATGGGTTTGCAGAAGGTGAAATAATAACTGCCATTGATGGTGGCTCGAAGACAAATCGAGGTTCAGAAGACAGTTTGGATTTTTCCAAAATGGGTCATTATATCACTACAGACAAATGGGTATCAGAACTTGTTTCTGAAGGTGAAGTGTCAATTTAGTTTTCAAAACGATCACCTCAGTCATCCTAAAATGTGAATTCTCTAGTACAAAAACAAATCTGTCCATTGTAAAGGAAGAATTCAGCATTGTGTTATTATTGGTGCAACATGTGGGGTTTGTCAGTGTAAAAACGAGGTGAAGGATGCATACTTCAAAATCCTTGTAAAAGAGTGATAAAAGTTTCTAAGGCTGTGTTCACACTGGGTCCGTTTAGAGCAGGGGTGTCAAACTCCGGTCCTCGAGGGCCGCAGGGTCTTCTGGTTTTCATTCCAACTTAAGCTCTCAATTAACATAATTGATCTAATTATTTGTTGAATTTGACATATTTAATATTTTTCAAGGTCTTTTTCAGTTGATGGTTTTAAAAATGCACTTGATTCCAGGTACACTACCTGTGAAACCTTTTGAGGCCTGAAGAGATGTGTTAAATGTGTCCAGTTAATCTAATAATTAGACCAATTAAGTAATTGAGAGCTTGGGTGGAACGAAAGCCAGAAGATACTGCGGCCCTCCAGGAACTGAGTTTGAAACCCCTGGTTTAGAGGGTTTGGTCCGCACTTGGTACGGTTTGGTACATTTGGTGTGAAGTGTGAACAACAAAGTCCACTTGGGAAACTAACCGTAACGAGTCCAAAAGAGGTGGTCTCGGTCCATTTGGCAAACGCACCAAGTCTGGTTTGCTTTCTAAACCTCAATGTGAACAACAGCTGGACTCGGTCCTTCTGCACGTCGGAAACAAACAATACAAGGTAACCTGACTTTGAAGTAAATAAACAATATCTCGGAGCTGCATTCGGGTTACCAGACATCCTGGGAAAATTGAGTTTTAGCCTTAACCCTTTGTGGTCCATTGTCGGACTGGGTCCGACATTGCAATTATTCCTCACAGGTCCTTTGTCGGACTGGGTCCGACATCATTATAGCAACGCAATAAACGGGTGTTTAGTCGTTTTTTCTCCGGATAAAGCCGAGAAAACCATTCAATTGCCGAGTGGGAGCGACATGAGCCGAGACAAGTCGGGGGGAAAAAAAAAAAAAAAAAGGCGTATTTCATGAATAGTCATACATGGTATCAGGTATCAGATAATGGGCGTCCATAGTAAACAAGCTGGCTGTGCGTCAGCGCACTGAGACTATCATGGACATTTGCAGAGCTTTTTTCAGATGTTATAATAATAAAATAATGACACTGATCGCATTATTGAGGAGTTTGGTGATAAAACGAGTGATCCGGAGATGATCGATCGGTATGTACGACTATTATTATTATTATTATTTATTTCTTACATAGCTGAACGCTATAGCAAACAAAAGGCTGGGGCGGGGCTGGAGATGCCTAGTGTGTGCTTTGTTGATATGCAGGGCCATTTAAACCCGTTTGACTGTGAAAAAAAATACTTTTAAACAGCGCGTATAAAATTAACTGCACGTGTGAAAATTAATTAGACCTGGCGTGCCTGACGCGCAATTAATAAATGGACCGCAAAGGGTTAATTTTTTGTCCCGGTCGGAAACAAGTACAATTGTTTGTCCCGGTTTTGCTATTGTATGTTGTGTGTTTTATATATATATATAGATAGATATATATAGATAGAGTGTATCGGAGTGCTCAGCAAGGTAATAGCAAAGTAATGTATTAGGTTGTGTGTTAGCGTCATTCAGAACTAAAAAACAATCTTATGGATTATTTCTTTAATCGTTCTGATTATGTGAATAACATGTTTTCACTAGATGACAATATAAAGAACAGAATGAGTTGTTATCCTCTGCAATAAATTCACCTGATGTTTAATTTTTAAACTATTCTTTTATTTTATATACTGTTATTTTTGGTTTCAGAGTTGCTACGGCGATAATCCTAAACTACATGGACAGTGCGGGAAACTGAAGCTCTGACAGAACTTTTGGTCAGACACCAAAGTCTTGCAGAACTGGACAAAACTCACAAAAACTTTTCTCAAATTACTTTGTTTAACGCCGACATCAGGAGAACCATGCAGAATTGTGTAAACTGCATTCTCCTACTGTAGACATTCAAGAAATGTATCCATTAAATTAGCAAAGTGCTCCCCCAGTGCTTTCTTCCACAGCATTATGTAAGAATCTAAAACCATGCTATGTTAAAAACTGGAGAAAAGGGACAACAAAAAAAAAAAAAAAATAGATTTTTGGTCCCTTTTCTCGCAGATAAGTGTGAACAGCAAGCACATTGATACATTGTTTCAAACGAAACAAACCAGACCGGGTCCATTTTTGAAACACAGCCTAAGAGTAGGGCCTATACCCAGGCCTGGATTTACCTATTGTGAGGCCCTGTGCCCAGGGTTGCCTGATCTGTATGATGTTTGTAGCCAAAAGCTCAACCATAATCTGTGAAATATAGCTAAAAGCTGATTAAAAAATAGCCTAAAAGTAGTCTACATTTTTTTTGCTACATTTTACACAGTATTAACCCAAATTAACTAATTTGCCTTAAACTGTACTAATTCAGGACATATGTAAGTATTTGAAATGATTAGTAATAAAGAATAAAATTAAATAGATATATAAATAACATTTTTTTAAAATACTTAAATGCTTACATTACATTCTTGGTAAGATTTGAGAAGCTGGCTGGTTGACTGGAGAAGCTGGCTGGCTGGCTTACTGACTGACTGGAAGCTGGCTGGCTGACTGTTTACTTAAAGGGGACATCCACTTTTTTTTTTTGTATGTGTTATATAGGAATATGTAACACACATACACAAAACAAGTGAATGTTCCCTTTAAG
The DNA here is from genome assembly GCF_902713425.1 of Acipenser ruthenus. Taxonomy (NCBI): domain Eukaryota; kingdom Metazoa; phylum Chordata; class Actinopteri; order Acipenseriformes; family Acipenseridae; genus Acipenser; species Acipenser ruthenus. The sequence goes on from NC_081192.1 coordinate 68,933,772, forward strand.
TGCCATGTACCTGCTGAAACAAACCTTTACCATTTACTTGTTTGTTTGTTACTGCCTATAGTGTAAAATATCTTGCATCCTGCCTGGAGCAGGACAAAAGCTGAATAAATACTAATGATAATGACAGCGATAATCAACCAATTATATAATTTTATACAATGAATTCAAATTAGAAAACAATTCAGTACTGTCAGCCAATCGGCTTCCAGCATTAGCGTCACGAGCAGTAGATGCCCGTTGGAACATCTCAGCACCAACTGTAAATCAAATTTAAAATCAATCCGCTTGTACACCATTTTTAAGAGTAGGGTGTTGAAAAGCTAAATAGAAAAGTAAAACATAAACGATTTTGTGAATAAAAACACATATTGTTTTTCTCTTTTTTTATATATATGTGCTTCATCCTTGTTTTTTATAACTATGTTTACCATAACTGTGTTTACCATGAATAAAATGTTCACTGCAGATGGTTCTTGAGTCTGGTGGACTCCATTTAGACCCTTCATGCTGCCGATGTATAGCAGAAAGCCACGTATCCCTTTATCTGGGCTTAAACGCCTCTTTGGAAGTTAAAAAAATGACAGCCGCTTGTCTTTCATGTAGTCGCGGTTGCGGCATCCCAAAACCACACAACTCTTTGGCATTGTATTAATAAAGGAAACGGCGTCTGTCTTGGTTTGTTTTCAGCGGCTCTGAAGTTGCTTTGTGGTTACATTGTGCCTGCGCACCGAATTGCCCGGATGTCCTCGCAAACCTATACTGTATAAGTGCCTTCGTTTTTATTTTCACACGCATAACTAAACTACGGCGGCAGCCCCAGAGGGACAAACGTAAAGGTGCTTGAATGCGTATTGTATTATTATTTTTTTTTTTTCCATTATCAGTGACCGGGGCCCCCTTTGAGCAGGGGGGGCCTGTGCAAGTGTACCTAGTGCACATTGATTAATCTGGGCTTGCCTATACCTAGGGCTTCTGTTTTTCGGGTTTTATTAATTGTATTTTTCGGTGCTTATTTTTAGCTATTTTCGAGTTTTATGTAAATTGTTTTTTTTCGGGGCTTTCGTTTTTGATATACTGTATGAAATTAGTGTTTTCGGTTACTTTCCAAAATGCTTGAGCGGTTTTTTTTTCCTGTCAAAATATATATAGTAACTTGACAGTACTTGCACGCTTAAGTTGTACCTTCTTTCCATTGCTGTCTTCCACAACAAAATCCCTATGATCACAGGCACATTCTTCTGGGGTTTTTGTGTGTAGGCATTTCTGTACATTTCGCCACAATTCTGTTTTAAATCCTCTGTATCTTAACTGTAATGCAGTTTGAAATCCCGCTAACAAGCTTCCATCCTGATTGTAATCTCATTTTAAATCTTGCAAGCGGAGTCTCCAATAGAAATGTAGGAATATGCTGTCATTCAGTAGTTGGGGCGGGTTTAAAATATTGAGAACGAATCAATGATAGATGCAAGTCAGGAAGGCGGGACATTGCCCAGCAGCACTGGGAAATGTATTTATTATTTTTTTGTAGTAGTTTTTTTCAATGGGAATAGGGTAAAGTCAATGTGAATTGATTAACCATTTCCACAGTATATCAGGTGTTTTCTGGTATTTATTGGCTATCCACTGATTTTCATTTTTTTTTTGTATCGGGTGTTTTATCGGTTAAAACTGAAAATCAGAAGCCCTACTATACCACTTCAGTTTTATCAAAATATGTAATTGCCTTCTGAGTGCTCAATCTAGTCAAGAAGCAGCGGCTCAGACCCAGGTCATGCGAAACACTTTTCACACTTTCGGGTTGTCCCCAAAGCTTTAACACAGTTCTCTGCTTGTCTTCAGTAACCATTCACGTGCTGCAGGGTCTAGTACGGCTTGTGGTCTCAACCTTTCGGGCATTTCAGACAATATTTATTTCCACTCCATTTGATTTTAAATTGGTTTTGGATAAGTTCATTGGGTTTCCTTTTCAGGCAACAGATTTGGCCTTTTTTTCTGGCAGTCACTTGCGCCAAAATTTATCAAGGTCTTTAAACTGAAGTGCAATATGCCCCATTTGTTTTATATTGTTGGTATTGCAAAAATAATAAGTAACCTTTAGGGAGGCAAAGGTATGATTTAAAGTGTTTTGTTTGTTACCAGTTTTGTAACATTAACAGTATATTTGTCCTTTCACACAAACAATGGTGCAAAATGAATTGTGATGGGAAAAACCTTGATAAATCTGACCTGCTCCATCAAACAAAAACAAGCTATTATCCCCAATGAAAACCACAGAGACATAAAATGATACTGTTGTATATTTTTTTTACACAATAAAGATATGAGATTTAGAAAATTTATTTTTATTTTTTTTATTTTTTATTTTTTTCAATTATGGCAACACTAGTTGTCATCACTTGAGTCAATATCTGACTCTTCGCTTCCAGGTGTTTTAATATCTAAATCTGACTGTGTGGGATTTAGCCTAGATATTTGTGCTGATCTGTTCCCCACTGAACAGTGGCACCTAACAGGTTCATGTCATCCAGCTGAACCAGTCCTTTCATCTCTGCCTCTTCACGTGTCATGCTCATTTTATAGACTATAAATAAGCAGGGGTGTCAAACTATTAAAATGAGTATATATTTAATATTAACACACTTAGAAAAAAAAAATGAGTTGTTTGTCAACAAGTTTGGCTGTATTTTCGTGGGTGACAGTCCACACTAAACCAATCAAAGTGATTGTTGTGCAGTCTGGAGGCACAAGCATCACGGTGCATGGAGACACTTTCTAAGGTTTATATTACCTGAAGTAATATAAACCCTATAAATACCCTGAAGTAAGCATCATATTTGGATAACTGACATCGTAAGCTTTCTACGCGAGTGCAGTACATAGATTCCCTAAAATATTTCCTTTTGAGGACAAATGTAGCCTTTTTTCAAAGCAGACATTAAACAACCACACATATAAGAGTATCAAAATAACAACATTATACATTTGGAAATTATAGTTTAGGTGTTATATCTAGTGTTGGGCAATATACCTATACCCATGATACATAACAATACCAGCATCAGGCCACTGACAATATTGTGGAGACGGTACTATCGTGATTTGACATGTGCGTGCTTTAAAAATGGCGGGCGCTTACATTACATGCAACATGAAAAAAAATAAATAAATAAAATAAATTACAACGCATATCATTTTATTCCTTATAAAATCACTGCCGTTCATGGGTCTTAAATGTAAAATGCCGGTACATTAAACAAAGAAATCCAACCAAACCGCACAGTAAATGTAATTGTGATCTTTTCCTATACACGTGGAAATGTTCTGCAGTACCACGTGATAACACAGATCAACAGCACTTATTTTGTATGTGTGTTGTGGTGTTTCATTTGTTTTTCAGTTAACCAGTGACGGTGCTTAAAACAGAATATGATTTATTTATACATGCACAAATGTATTGCTGCAAGTGTCCAGCATACAATTAATGGTGTCTCTAATTCCTCATACTTTTTTTTTAGTGTTTTCAACATTTGATTCATCGAGGCATTTAATCTTTCATTTAAACTGACAAGTTACAAAATTCACTGGCAGTACGGTTGTGTTGCCCTAGTCCGTTTTAAGTTCCAAAATAAATGGTGTTGATTACTGTATTACCAAATAGTTCCTGTTGTAATGACCATATCCCTTTCCCTAAAAATAACACTGCAGTCAGAACAAAATATCTGAATGAATCATCTTGTGAGGGTGCCTAGTGTAACTGCCGTGTGGTGTTGCATGTAATGGCCTTTGAATTAAAATGACATTACAGTACAGTATTTTACTGTCACGACTACCACTATATTTAAGCATCTGTGGCTTGCATTTTTTCAGTTGCGATGCAAATCTCAGTTTTTCACTAAGTGGAGATGCAAAGCTCTGCAATCCCCCCCTCCTCTACATGCATATCACACAATAACAGAGCTGGACTCAGTATGAATTCAATGAATGTGTATTCACTTTATTAAAACACGTTTTCACCAACAGAGAACACAATACCTGTACAATGCAGTCGCGCGTCTTTCTTTTTCCTGCCATGTCGACACACATAAACTGCACGACTTGCTTTTTGTCTACTGGGAGTTGCTGCGGACCATGGATTATACTGCACACGCTGTGTACGTGTCTAATCATGCGAGAAAAACAGCTTTATTGGTTGTACACATCATTGCACTTGATACAGTATCGTATTACATGCAGTCAGTTTGCCCCGAAATTATTCTTATAAGTGGATTGCTTGATTGTATAAGCAGAGTATTTTAGCATGGTTAGTATAGGAATGATTTGGTCCCAGTGGTTTTGATTCTTGTATCCATAATTCTTATAAATAGTGTGCACTGTATTAGAATTTTAAAATCACAAACTTGCCTTAGCACACAGTAATTTTCAAAGTAAGTACAGTCCACATATTTAAGCAAACTGTTCGGTTTTGCAATACTTTATTACACAGAAAAAAGTGGTGAAAGAAAGACAGAACCAGACACCAATGAAACAGAGAAATTGTATTTCAGGCACAAAAACAAACAGTGTCATATAGATACCATAATACCAAGTGAGCCAGAAGAGAAAAATGTGAAGCAATTTAAAGACATAAGATAACAAGCAGTATTAGCCTAATTGGTAGTAAATTTGAATACAGTACAGGTAGGCCATAAGTTTGTAAAAATATTCATGGAAGCAACCAGTCCTTACATTTATCTTTAGTCTTCCACGATTCTGAGTATACATACTTTCCCATGGCACCGAGGCAGAGAATGCACAAGTACATTAATAAATAATGCATTTTTAAAAATGCGCTTGCGAGAACTGCAATTTCGAATACTGTGTTTTAGTTTCAGAAGTTCGTTTGTTGCATTTTCTGTAAACATTAATGCAATTTTCTACAGTAAGTTGTATTTTTCTTTTGTTTTTAATATTTTTTTCAATTCTGTTGCTGTATTGGCATTTACTTGTACACCATATTTACTTGAAGAACATAGCTTGAAAGTAAAAGTCCAGTACATAAATATCAAGTTATAGGTATATGAAATGGAAAAACATGGAAATTACAAATGGAAAAGAGTAATGTTGAAACGGAAAATCACTTTGGTCTACAAATTATATTTATATACACAAATGGTTTTGGATATTTCTTGTTCATTTTATTAGTACAGATTAGCACAAACAAACATACCACTTCTTTAGGAGATTAGCATGCGCTACTATAGGAAATCTGGAGAAGCTTCCGTTTTTGGCTGGTGCTTGCAGTCTGACATAAAACACTGCAATACATATCTTACTACCTTTTAATTTGTATTCAGCTAAAGACTACTTACTGTAAAAATCACATTAATGCTTATAAATGTACTGTTGTAGCTCAATTTTGCCAGATGTTGTTTTTTCTTTTTTTCTGTTAACAGAAACCGCTTGACAATATGAATACTATAAAACACACATTAAATGTCACGCACATGCAAAATTCGATCTTTCGATTTGTATAATGCTTATTACTAAAACAAAAGTTGTATTAAAATCCACTAGCAAATCGTTATACGTAGCAATTCTGTATGGCGCGCTGCTGTTCATAGAGCTTTCTTTATTCGCCATCTTGACGGAAAAGCGTTGTATAATGATTTCCATTACATGAGAGTAGATAAAACTTCATGCTGATTTGAACTTGGCTCTCGCCAAGATAAGCACCAACTAAGACGTAGCTTTACAGTAAACTAACGTGATCCATCTGTGTCTCCATCCATTTGCGTTTCCTTCCATATGATGATGTAGATATCCTTCTGCCTGGTGTTGATGGCTAAAGTGTAATGCTGGCTCCAGGGATCAGCTTATTTTGCTTCCCTAACGCATCAGCACACACAACGGCTGCGATGCTGGCTCCGGGGATCAACCACATTGCGCTCTCCCCAGCGCATCAGCATGACAACCATCTGGATTGAGCTAAGTAGGGTACATCTCTGGGGTCTTCAAGTGGGCACCTTCCATCTTCGGTGTTTCGTCGACTAGCCCATGACATCTCAAGAGGGCTCGACGGTGATTCTCCCCCCTCCGTTCCCCACTCAACTCAGCCCAGCTTACTTACTCGTACGTCAGCATTTCTTTCTTTCTATTGTGCTTGAGATCCCCAACCAGAATCTTTCCGTCTCAACCACAGCCAGTTGCTGCTCCTCTCTGCTGCTTCAGATAAGTTCTTCACTGTGCGACGCAACTCTTGGCTACTGAATCCGACGTCTCTGAGAAAGCGGGTTGTATAGTGTGCCACAAATCCTCGACAACCCACCTCCAATGGGTAAACCCAGACTCTCCATCCTCGCTGTTCTGCTTCAGTGGCTAGTTGAGCATACCGCAGTTTCTTCCTCTCATACGCCTCATATACGGCATCCTCCCATGGCACTGTTAACTCTACCAGATGAACAAGGTGTGCTGATCCAGACCACAAGACAATATCTGGTCGAAGGTTAGTGGTGGCAATCTCAGGTGGAAAAATAAGCCGATGACCAACATCTGCCAGCATTTTCCAGTCTCTAGCAGCTTCCAATTGTCCTGGGCGAGGCTTGGTTTTAACACCTTTTCTTGGCGGTTGCTCTCCTGGACAGAGGAATGTTTTGAAAGAAATGTCTCGAACCCTCTGTTGTCTGGAATTTTTTTTGTTAAATGTCCATACGACCAAAAAACGTTGAATGCAAACTTTGCAAGCGACTCGTATCATGGAGGCACAACCAATCTCCGGGATCACTTGACAACCCCCATGTAAGTTCATATTATTATTACTATTATTATTATTATTATGGTGACTGTTAAATAAAGCATTGTTTTGCCTAAGTCAGTTGCAGTTCTTTTAACTGGCTGCAATAAGGTGCTGCTGCAATGCAGGCTTACTGTATATATTGCATGTACATAAATGTGTATTTTCATTTAAATTATAAAAACATGATTACTGTTCTATATAACATATATTGTGAATGCATGTGAATGTTTGTTTTATTCCATTTATATGGATTACCTGTATGATGATAGTATGATTTTCAGTCCTATATGAACTAGTAGCTATGGTGACATCACCAGTAAATTATGCAAATTAGTACCATCGACGGTTCAAATCTTCCTTCTGCAAAGTGTTCTGAATCTTTTGAAGGTCCAAAATATACCCTTTGTTATAGCCCTACAAGAGTCTAATTATAGTGGCTCAGTGAAGTTAGATGTTACCAGGTTGTTAAGTCTAACATATGTGTACTGTAAAGGATTTAATCAGCTGTAGTGTTCCAAATGCAGGACTCCTCGCCAGGACAGCGCACAACCCCTATACAGCAGACTTTTGTTTTTATATAATGTTTCAGTCCTGTAACATCTCTTTTTATAACCCATCATTTTATAATTGAAATTAGTAGATTACATACTGTAGCACCTTCCTGTGTTTTCTGATTTCTTAGAAATTGCAATTTGTATCTAAAATTGTAGCCATGTCAAGAGCCACGCCAAACTTTCTTTTATTCACCACCTCTTTTGTCACAGTTTCCAGTTATCTCTCAGACTTGCAGAATGCCTTGGTTTCAGCAGCTACACAGTGATGTAGCCAGTGGAAACTGGAATCCCTGAATCACCATTGGAACCCTAAACATGTGATTTGTGTTGAAACTGGGCATTATTGAAAACCCCCAAGTTATTGTTGAAAATGCTGGCAAAAATAAGACAAGCCAATTGATTTGCAGTTATTTTTTAAACTAGTATACAGATTTGTTCAGTACCCAAAACAAACCAGTAATTGTAAGACAGCATTTGAGAAAAAAAGAAAATATCTCTTGATGAAACCTGCACCTTAATACAAGTGAGAAATGTATAAAAAATAATAAAATCAGCGGTGCTTGTTAACAATACCTTTTACTTCAAAGTAAAACCCCCTTTAAAAGACAGTAACCAAAATGCAGAGACAAACGCAGTTAAAAGCTTGAAATGCGACTGTCATTTAATGCTAACTTGCTAAAGAGCATGTATATGAAGCGTGAAGAGGCAGGTGTCAAATGTGCAGATAGAAACAAACAGAGTACTGAATTAGTTTGAGACCAGGTCAGCTTGCACTGCTGGCAACTCAAGCAACAGCTGTTTTGCAATGTGTCCGTGGTGGATATCGTTGTGGATTGTGTTTTACAAATGCAGTTTTTTTTTTTTTTTTTTTGTCAGCTGCAACCCGGCTATGGTGGAAGTACTGATCAGCATCATTGTCATGGGGTGAGTGGAACAGTAGTGCTGTAGTGATTTATCTCCTTCCCCCACGTTTTAGAATTTATTCAGTTGGCACTTCTAACATCTGTTGCCATTATGCACCAAGAATGTGCATATTAAAAACAGTCGTCGTCGGAATCATAGCTATTACGTGATGTCATTGCGACTAAACATTTTGTACCTACTGCATGTAGAATCTCTATCTGAAAATGGCAAGGTGTTTTTGCAATAAAATACCTAATGTACTCTGTTTTATTTTTTATTTCCCAAGTGAAGGATCTGGGATCAGCCTCAGAACAGATTCATTTATCATTTTTCAAGTACACTTGGGGTATTTTTTTAGCATACATTAATGAGATGTCAAACCAAGGTCCTGTTGTAAGTGCAGCAGTTGTTGATGCATAGTTCATCCCCTAGTGACTGTAAGTCGCTTTGGAGAAAAGCATCTGCTAAATGACTAATTAATAATGTGGAATGGAAAGGTTGGATACTCAAAAGCAGTAGAACTGTATCTACTTAACTTATTGCAAAAATAGGTGACAGTTGGCCTACTCAATTGATCTGCAGTACAGATATATTTGTGAATATAAGTAAAGGTTCCCGTTTTTTGTAAAAAATGATTTTTGCAGATAAATACCTGCCGAATTTAATGTTCAAATAAAACTGATAAAAGCAGAGAATATCCACTTGTTTTTATTTTGAACTCCATTTCCCAACATTCCCTGCTGAGAAAGAATGTGCGCGAGAAGGCTTCCCGCGTCAGTTCCTATCTGCTTTGTTGTTGTTGTTGTTGTTACACACATGATCGTATTGAGGACTATGTGATAGAATGTACAGAATTTGCAGTGGAAATGATTAATGACAAAAAGGAGCTTGTCAGTTGATATTTTAGGGAAATTCTAGAGAGAATAAAAAAATGCCTAGAAGCAAGTGGTGTGCAATACCAAAAAACAGGAGAATACAGCAACCCATGAGAGGCAGCTGATATTCCACATACATTTTGCAAAGTCTTATGTGAAGCCTTATGTAACCAGACCAATGGACCCATTGGAAAAATATTCAGAGAACACTGTCCTGTGGCATGTACTATGATTGAGAAGCTCTTACAAGAGAGTTTTGAAGCAAAACAGCAGCGAATCATAAGGAGTGTACATTGTTTACTCAAAACTCCACAAAACAAAGAAACAATTCTTAGGCCAGTTTCAGACGGATGCTCTAGAGGCGTGCCGAACTCAATTCAAGCACACAATTTTGACTAAGTCCCAATTAAGTACATGAGTAGAGCGCCGCCCGAAAGAATTAAATTCGCCTCGACGCTCTTTTAATTCTAGCACGCCTTTCTCTGCCGCTCCGAGCGGCTCTGGTGCACCTTGGTTTCATAAGGAGCTCCAGTATCGAACTGACCTAAGCTACACTTAATATTAAGCTACACAAATGATATACAAGTATCGTGTATCCCACAATGCAGCGAGCCAGGGGCTGTATTCTTGAAAGTCTTATAAATACAAAACTTAAAAAAGTTCATAAGAAAATAGTTAAGATCTTTCTAAGATTGTTCTTCAGTTCAATTCTTCAATTTTTCTTATGATCGTCCTAAATTTCTAAAGAACTTCTTAAATATTGTCTTAAAAAATCCTGAGTAATATAGGCCTAAGGCAAACTGAATTTTAATGTATGTATTTATTTATTTATACCTGTATACATATTACAGCTTTTTACTAAAATAAATAAATAAACCACGCAAATCAATCCTCGTTTGCATAAATATTAACGTGAACACAGACTTCTGTTAGTTTCATCTGAGCAATTTATTTTGATCCTCTTACACATCCAGGCAAATCTAAACAGAAAGAAAACAACATTACAATGACTATTTCAATAATTGTCAGTGACAGGTTTTTTTTAACTAAAATGGGGATGCTTTTTCTATTTAACTGACCGAAAATCGTGCTTCTTCCTGGGGAATCTGCTCGCTGATCTGTCCTTAGCACTACGGCTTCCGAAAACAGAGATAGCCCTGGTGACTAGATTGTAGTGCGGCGGATAGATCATGGTCTTCTTAAGGGTAAAAACAGTCCCTAAAGACTGAAAACCTTTTAAATTCAGATTTATTATTATTATTATTATTATTATTATTATTATTATTATTATTATTATTATTATTATTATTATTATTAAGATTTTGAAGGACAGCAAAAAAAATGTTGTTACAGGTCTTACTTAATGGCAGGTGTTAACTAAAACAAGGTTTAGTCGGTGTGCATAACAGTGATTTTTGGGAGCTTCTCTTTTTTAAATATTTACAGCCAAGATATTACTCTGTATATATTTAGATGATATGCATTATATACACTTTAAAACATAAGCGTAAAAGATATATTTGTAGTACTAATATATTGTGTGATAACGTATTACAAACAATATAATGCATGATAATTAATATTACCAAATGTTTGAGGGTTTGTTTACGAAAACAAAAATAAATTGCTCACAAACAATTATGGATTTGCAGCATTTGACTGATCATTTATGTTCAGAACCCTCCTTCCGTGTGAACTGTGACGCACAATACAGTATCATTGTGAATACACTAGGGTAGCTGCATTTGAACAAAAAAAAAAAGTAAACACAGCGATTTAAAAGTGTTTTTCTGTTGTTTTATGTGATTTACCCCAGCATTTTGTTTACGTGTTGAAATCCGTAGTTAACAGAGAAAAAATAATGGATATTAAACACAAAAAACGCAGTTTTACTTGACGGTAAGAGGTGATAATTCCGAAAAAGATGGGAAATTGTCAGGTAAGGCTGCCACTGCGCCCTTACCTGACCCATGTTCTGACCAGGCTTTCCAGCACACACTGCTTAACTGGTACGGTAGGTGGGTTTTCTTCAGAAAACATGTGTAGTCACCAGTGGTTTTGCTGAGTATTCAAAAGTTCTTTTAAACATCCTAATGCATATCCTTTAGAACAGTGGTCCCCAACCTTTACTGCCCCATGGGCAATAATACTGAAAAAGTAATATGCTGCGGGTAACATCTTCCTTGCTCAATCATGAAGAAGCATCTGTAGAATGCCAAATACAGGACATATGTCTCAGAAACTAAAATATATACAGTAAAACAACACTAGCTTGCTGTTTTACAATGCACTGTTCTACTTGCTTGGCAACTACAAGACTGTGCATTTGTGACTGTTCCTATATCAAAAGTATTTAACATTCTGACACACATACAGCAGCCATACATACAGCCAGTACAGCAACTGAAATATAAGTTGGATTGTTCAATCGGATTTAGATACCACAATATATATATATATATATATTATTAAATGTTGAAAACCAGGTAACCTTCAGGTTTTAATGGCCCAATTAAGTTGACAATTTACATAAAATGTAGAGTATAAGACAACAATGCAGCTATTGTAGATATTGTTTCCTAATGAAAATAAAAAAATACTAAGCCTTTTGTTTTTATCAGAAATAAAGGATTGTGAGCACTAGTACCTAACAAAAAATGTAAACCGCAGAGCATAAAAACATCTTTCACCGGTATTGTTTATTTTAGCTACAATTAATATACTGTATTACTAAAAAAAATAGTGTAAATATTTGCATGATGTACAAACTGTTAGTTGGTAATGATAAGCAATATTTCCTGATAAGTATTTATAAAAATAAAAAAATAGCGCTTTTAAATAAGTAATCCATTTAGAAAATAAGACTTTAATAAAACAGATGTGTTGTACATTTGTTATGTTGAATACTCACCTCTAGTGCGATACCTGACATTGCATATCCTCTGCTAGCTTTCCAAAGTCTGGTGTGCACTGTGTTATGGCCAGCTTCATGCAGTCATTGAGATGAGTATCAGTCAAGCGTGATCTATACTTTGACTTCAGGTACTTCATTGCAGAAAACGCAGTCTCAAACAAGTAGGTAGATCTGAAAAAAGCACACGTGCGAAGACAAAGTGTTCAAAACCCCTTGTCAGATGATCAGGACTTCAGTTCTAAATCATTCTGAAGGTGATTATTTCCATCTCTAAGTCAGCATTGTCACGTTTCGCTACATAGGGCGCAGTGGCGGCCTTACCTGACAATTTCCTGTCTTTTTCAGTTCTTAACGTTAAGTAAAATGTGGTTTTCTTGTGTTTTAATAGATATTTAATAGATATATTTGTCACTGGAAACAAACAACAATTTACTCAGGCTTCCATGGTATGTGTTTTGTTTTAAGGCAATTTGTTTAGTTTACGTGACAGTATGAGTTAACAGAACAGTTTGCATGATGTAATTTTTCTTGAAATTAACAGTACAGCCAGTGGGCAATGTTACATCTTGGCATGTGCCGTGGGACTGCATTACATTTTGTTGGCAGAAGCTGAGGCACATTTTAACACATTTTAACCTAGTTTTCCGAAAAATATCTGAATTCTTATGCTCATGCAAACGCACTGATTGTCTAGATGAAGACAGTTCTGAGTCAACATGAACTCCTAGGTCTTTTTCATAGATTCCTTCTTTAATTTCAGTATCTCCCATATGATATTTATAATGCATTTTATTGCATGTGTGCAGTACCTTACACTTTTCTCTATTAAATGTAATTTGCCATGTGTCTGCTGCAGTTCTGAATGCTGTCTAGATCATTTTGAATGACCTTTGCTGCTGCAACAGTGTTTGCCTCCTATTTTTGTGTCCTCTGCAAATTTAACAAGTTTGCTTACTATACCAGAATCTAAGTCATTAATGTAGATTAGGAATAGCAGAGGACATAATACTGATCCCTGTGGTACACCACTGGTTACCTCGCTCCATTTTGAGGTTTCTCCTCTAATCAGTACTTTCTGTTTTCCACATGTTAACTACTCCCTAATCCATGTGCATGCATTTCCTTGAATCCCTACTGTGTTCAGTTTGAGAATGAATCTTTTATGCAGGACTTTGTCAAAAGCTTTCTGGAAATCTAAACAATAAACCATGTCATATGCTTTGCAGTTATCCATTGTCAAGCAGGTTAGTTAGACATGATCTCTCTTTCCTAAAACCATAGCTGCAGAAAGAAGGCTCCCAGTTGCACACTCAGCACTACCCTGTGTGAGCTCCCTGCGAGAGCTACACTGTGGGAGCCTTTGTTCTGTAGCCGTATACTTTTGGCCACTCAACAATGCAGCGGCAGACAATGAAGTACAGGAAGTTAAGAGGATCAAAACAAAGGACAGCGATTAACGCGTGTTAAAAAAAATGATGCGTTATTAGGTTTTTTAGTTAATTGAAGAAGTTCACTGCGATTAATTGACAGCCTATATATATATATATATATATATATATATATATATATATATATATATATATATATATATATATATATGTGTGTGTGTGTGTGTGTGTGTGTATATATATATATATATATATATATATATATATATATATAATTTCAATGGCAAACACTTTGTTAAAGTAATGTTAAGGTTTGGTTGCAAAAATCCAAAAGGTTAGGAAATTGCAAGTTAAGGTAGCCACCCCTGAGGCTGGAGAGGTGGGGACAGATTTGAACAGTAGTGCTGAGGACAGTTATTCTTCATGTTGTATGGCTTTGTCCACTCTCTCTAGAAAGATCATGTAAGAATCATGCAGGTTTTTAGGCAGTCTGATGCGTTGTGTGCATTGCGTATCATTACATTGAAACCACTGCTCATCTTTTCGCACTCGGGCAACATAGTGACCATGGCTGACGGTTTCCCCTTTTGTAGAACACAATTGCCCGAGTTTAAAATGTTTTCCTGTCAATTGCAACTCTGTCATGCTTGAAATTGGCAAGTGCTGTATTAATTGCAATATCATATCATATTAATAAACAATATGGGGGATAATTAATTAATTCTGTGTTTGAATTTTAAAATGGTGCTATATAATTATTTTCTAACTCAGCACAAGTGACATTCCAAATACGTAATTTGTGGTAGGAATAAATGTATAATATGCATTCATGTCTTTACAAAATCATTTTCATTTCGGAATATTCTTTTAAAAACTGTAAACAGGAGCATGTTATCATTCATCTTGTTGTCAACCAACATTTGGTTATTGTTAAACTTTGCTAAATGTGGACATCGGTACGTACCTCTGAATCTGTACTATACCGTGTCATTGCTTGCAATTGCTGTACTAGCTACATGTTAGAGGTTGCGTCCCCACCAGTTTAATTTAATCTATATTGTATAATAAGTAACACTATACACAGGATCACTTTCATTTTTCATGTTTTATTATATAAAAGCACAGAGAAGTTAACTATATATTCCATGTCTCCCTGTTCAGTGCAATGGAACAGTTGCAAGTCCCTCTGCCTAGCAACGACATCAGACAGTAGTGACGTCAGACCATTATCTTTTGGGGTTCAATTTCTGTAAAACTAGGACCCTCCCAAAAATTATGAATACCCCGTTGCATATCTACACCCCTGGGACTCTGTATGTCGAGCATGATTTCTTAATTTGCTATACTTTTGAAGATACAGGTGTATAAAAAAGCGTCTTAATCATTTCCAAAAAGAAAAACAGCTGTTTTTTTTGCCACTCTATCTCAAAAAAGTATTCATCCAAATGCTACCCCATTCACAGGGTTTGTTGAGCCTGCCAATCTGACCACACATCATATTGGTGGGGTTTTTTTCCCCCTATTGAGCTGGTTGTAAAATCGACTTTAAACAGTAATTTCGTTCGAACCTTAACTAATATATATATATATATATATATATATATATATATATATATATATATATATATATAGTGCTCTCTTGCTATAATGTAGGTCTTGGGGGATACACAATATGGGTGAGGGGGAGGGGGTTGGGGGCGACGAGGGACACATAACAACACACATCTGACTAAAATACAAAATAAAATAACTCCCTCTCTAATGCACATATAGTAAAGCAAAAATGTAACTTTCCATGAATTAACCATGCATAAAGCACCATGTAATCAATGCTATATTTAAGAAAAAAAAAGTAACATTTCCATTTTATTTAGCAGTTTTTAAATATAAATAGCTTGGCTAAACGGCGGTCGGGAGTTCAGTTCGAAGCGAAAGACAAGCAAACCGAGTGTGAGAAGGAGGGCAGGTCAGGAGAGGGGAAGAGGGAATTTGGATTGCCCCAGTTTTGGTTGCTGGAGCGGGGCTGAAACGTCTCGTCTCCCGGAGAAAGCTGCAGCTCCTCGCAGCAAAAAAGTAAATACATCAGTGTGGCAAAGTGGTAAGTGGTACGTGCAGTGGAGTAATGAAACACAGAGAGTTATAATCCAGTTTGGAACAGTTTTTAATTGTATCCAGGTCTGGTGACCAAATAATAATACCCGGCAATACACAACAATGTGTAGAGCACGGAGTAAATAACAACAAGGTTACAGTCCCAAATAATAAACACAAATATCCGTCCCACAATATACTAACACGGTCACAAGTCCTGGGTGCGTGAAGTAGTGCTTGTGGTGAGTGATAAACAATTAAACAGTGAACGTCGTGTAGTGTTGCTCCAGGTAGTGCTGGCCCAAGGCGACAGCTCCGGAGATGTGTTAGCCGTATAGTGAATTTCACAAAAACAAAAGAAAATTACTAAACAACGAAACACTACAAACTCTTTTCAGTTTTTAAAGGGGTTTCTCCCGGTCCTTCAAGTTCATGTGCAATATTGTACAGATGGGTTTGTTGTTATTTTTTATATATTAATACAGTAAATATAATCATCTCTCCTAATCAACTGCCGATCCCAGAATTTTCACTTTTTTCGCATTTCCCCCACTTTTCCATGTGACATATACAATGAAGTAAGCCAGTAGCATTTTCAAGAGCTCATCACACGCTTTTCTGCATGTAGATGGTTCATATTAACATTCCTTAATAATTTTAATATGGCAATGTAACAAAAGGTGTTGTGGGATACACTACCGTTTACAGATTATGTCCTGTCCCCTGTCTGAGATGAGGTTAAAAGCTCTAAAATGATGAATGTAGACGAGCCTGGCTCTCTTGCGTTGTAGTTAAGACGCTCACTTGGGGTCGCCACTTCACGCTCAGCCTCCCACCCTGTTATATTGGTGCTGTGGCTCGTATCGTATAGATTGACTACAGCCAATCACCGAGTTTCTGAACAGCAAAATTGCAGGATTACAATTATGAAATTCATACAGAATAGCTGTAGACCTTTTTGTATTCATGACTAGGGGTGTAACAATGCATTATGTATCAATGAATTGTAATAGAGTTGTGTTTCATTTGTATCATCATACAAGACCAAAAGCACGTCATAGCTCATCGTAGTTTACCAAATGGTTCTTGAATAGAACCTAGAGAGGCCTTTACCGTCTGAAAGACCCGCCTTGTGCCGTTAAATGTCCCAAGCGAAACGAGAAGGGCCTTACCAGGTGGTAAAGCCCTCTTATGAATGAGGGTTCTTTTGCTGTTAGAAAATGGATACGTTTAAAAAATAAATAAATAAATAAATAAATAAATAAATAAATAAAAAAATTCAAGATTTTCTGTTTTGTTTTTTTGTGATTTTATGCAGCACTAGTTAGGGATGTGAAATTGAAATATTTATATTTATGGTTGTAATTGAAGTTGCTAGTGAAGTTATAACTATATACATATTGAACACATTTTCGGATAGTATAATGTTTTTAGAATACTTAAAGGTTCATTTAACAACAACAAAACAGGAACCTATTATGTTTTTTTGTATTTTTTTTTGTTGTTGTTGTAAGTAACTTTGCCCCAAATTATATGGTTTAAAAAAAAAAAAATGTAAAGAAAGACGAACATCACCCACTGTACAGCTTGAAAGCGAAAGCAAGTTGTGCTTACAATTGAAAAAGAGCACTGTGACTGATATTAAAAAGTCTGCCTCAGAGATTTAAAAGTTTGTGGTCTTTGATAGTAGCGTCAATCTTTCTGTTGCACCAATTAAAAAAGCTACTTGGAGGCAATTGCCAAACCCCTTCCTTTTTATAATATCCGCCCTTACTGTGGCACTAGAGCAGTGTCATATGCGAAGGACTACTGATGATAAATCACTAAAATTAATGCATAAAAAAATATGCGTTTGGTGACATTTGTCACGTGACCGGTTATACGTCTAGCATATTAGTAAATGTTTTACCACTTCTTTAGAGTTAAAAGTTTAAAATTCTCAACCCTAGCACTAGTTTTTTTTAACCCTTTGAGTAGTACGAACGTACCGGTACGTTCCCTGCTCTCTGGTCCCCAGGGAGTAGGAACATACCGGTACGTTCTGCAACTTTAAACTTGAATTACTGAGCCTACAAAACCCCTGATCACATAATACTGTAACACTAGGTTTCTGTAACACCTTTTATTGGTCTCTTGCGCCCTCTGCCAAATTGACTGAATTACATTTAATAAACCCATTCACAAAAATGTCAACAGTGTTTGTAAACTGGCGAAAATCGCTCAGTGAGAAAGAAGTATTAGTAATAATACTGAATTCAGATTCCAATTTCAATTCAAATGCATACAATTCTTCCACTGAATCGGATGTCAGCGAGTGTGTCAGTGAAGACATAAGCAAAGAATATTTACCATGAACATCAAGTGACAGCGAAGAGGCGTCGCCAAGCTTTGTGTGTTGCTCCATGCTTCAAGGAGTATCACACTCTGAAGCATTAGACACTCCCACTCCCTCTGCCCCCGCCACCTGTTTACCCGGATATGATTTATTCATGTCGCTCTCTCTCTCACCCTTTTTTTTTGTTAGGATGTGTTGTGGTTGTTCCACCCCTTTGTTTGTTTGTTTGTTTGTTTGTTTGTTTATTGCCTACATGTTATATTTTAGTCAAAACCTTTCCCTATGACTAAATAAAAAAAATATTTATTTGTTTTTATTTATTTACGGTAAAAATGATTTGTCTCTATTTCGTCAGTAATCATTACATACATACAAACATATAGCTTTCAGCTTGTTTGTACACTGTACTCGTAATAATCAATCTTCTACTTACATGGAGCTGTTCAGTTCAGGTACCTCGTACCCAGTAAGGTTTTAAATGTCTCGTGGGCTGGACCGTATCATTTGCAATTTTTGCAGGACCTTTTTTAACAAAGGCAAATCTTATTTGACTTAAGATCTACCCAGCAGTTATTGCAGCTTGCTATACTAAAATAGACACTCTCCCCAGGAGCTCACTTCCTGGCGGGACAGTTTTTGAAGGGATCTTGGAGGTTGCGTCCTGTAAAAAAAATAGTTGAATGTGGTGCTTTTCATGTCAATCAGTCATTGGAGTTGGAAGATTTTCATCCACCACCTTTCCAATCTGACAGGGACAGCTTCACATGCTCTGCCCAGTTAGGGCATTAGCGTACTATGTTGACTGGACTCTGGGTTGGAGTCAAGTTCCATGGACAGGCCTTTGTCCAAACAGTGGCTGTAGAAGTGGATTGCGGACACTGACCGGATTGCCTGTGATCTAGCCAACCTGCCCCCACCAGAGAAGGTTACTGGTCATCCCACAATGGGCATTATTCCACGGTGCATCTGTCTCTGACATGCAATGCTGGAGGATATAAAACCTAATGTTAATTTACTTGTGTTGTTGTAAGATGTACTGTATACAGTAAATAAAAATCGAATGTATGGTATAATGGAGACGAAAAATTGGTTGTACGGACTGACATATATATATATTTAAAGGGTTGTAACTCTAATCTTTCATCATTTTAATTGAGTGCCTTTTCCTCAGAAGTTAAGTTTTTTTCTTTTTTGTTTTGTTTTTTCCCCTGGTGTATCTTTTTTAAGATTCATTCTTTCAACACAAATTCACTTTGGGGGAAAAAAAGACAAACCTACCATAAATAATGAAATGTGTCTGTGGCTTGTACAGAAATACTAGAAGTCCTAAAAAAATATTATAAATCATTGAAGCAACTCTCAAACAGTGAAAACTCAAGATTTCAGAACATTCAGAGCTATTGACTAACAAACTGAGAACGCTTCTAAGGATCTGTATAATCGCGGTTTTTAATTAAACATGATTTATAGTACTGTGATTCTTGAAATGTATTTTTGTTTACGACTGTAAGTCGCCCTGGATAAGGGCGTCTGCTAAGAAATAAATAATAATAATAATAAGATAATAATGTACATTTGACACATTTCACACTTTCCCACCCAGTATTCATGAGAAGTCTTATAAGAGGCAGGGTCAACTGTACTATATTCACTTTCTATTTGATCTATTCGACTTCTGTACACAACTAACTGCACATATAGCCTTTTGGCTTGCTCCTTTTCAATGTTTATTTTTCAGGGGCTCACAAAATAACATAATAAATCACTCACCTTTTAGAGTATGTATTTGACTGGTTTTGCCACTTTCAGTTTGAGTAATTTCTGACCACAGCTGAGCTGACGACACTGTGTAATCGTGCTAGCAGAATTGAAAAGTTTTGGGTATGTGTGGCAAAGTGGGTAAGTAATGTGCAGGTGAAGGCAATACAGCAGTGCAGAAGAAACAGTCAGACCAACGATATCCAGGCGCAATGGTGTTTTATTGATTGTATTTTCCAAAGTCTGACAGCAAAACAAACAGTAAACAGTAATGATGTCAATTGATACAGCGGCGTGTTTCACTTTATTTATAATCCTGGGGTTTGACCCGTAACCAATAGTCCCATTCTTTGTACTCCCACACGTAACACAAAACACATACACAGGTTCTTTAGTGAATGAATTAGTGCTCGTGGTGCAAATACAGTTCTCTGTGAAACAAGGAAAGTGCTGGTGTCTGGTTTAGTGCTGGCCTTTGGCTACAGCTCTGGATCGTGTTAGTAGTCTAAACAACAACAAACAGTTTTTAGCAAGACAATACAAAGCAAACACAACACTCATGTTTTTTCACCTTTCTCCTTTTAGGTTCTCTCAAACCATTTACAAAGGAACAGATCACTTTATTACGTACCCTCACTCATGACCCCTTGGTTAACGAGCGCATCCGCTCCTCCAATCCACAGATGCCACGGCGTTTCCCGTCCGGGTAATTGAGTTTGTGTACCGTAGCTCCGCCCCCTTTCTAGATGGCCGACTTCCACCTAACCCTGGGAATAAACTGATGCCATTTAGTCCAGGGTACTCTGTTCCCTTTACACAGTGCCCTCGGAGGTCGGGAGGGAGATCTATTCATTTGATCTCTGTCACAGTATGATTGACACCTGTTTCATTTGCTGTTATTTTTCTTATCTTAAATGTATCTAATTATTTGGTCAGCTGCTGGCAAGAAACAAAAAATGTATTGACAATAATCTCATTCAGTTGCAAAACCCCTGCAACTCATTGCACAATTAACATGTTTCAGTATATTTCAATATAGAACTTGAGCCTGTGCAAAAATAAATGTTACTCTGAAAGGTGAGGGATTTATTTTGTTATTTTGTGAGCCCCTGAAAAATTGAAAGGATGCAAGCCTACAGTATATAAGGGCATGCTCACGAGCAGGACTGTTTACCTGGACAGCTTTTAGTGGATTTTTTTTTTTTAATTGATATACTGCAATAGCAGTCGTCCATTTTCAGTCGAGTTGTTGTTTTTCCTTTAGAGGCCTGTTGTGTTGAAAGAGTTCATCTTGAATTTCCATGATTTATATGAAAAATTCACTTTTTTTGTTTGTTTTAACAGGTAGAGAGTATTGTGGCCAAGCGGAAAAATAAAAAAGGCAAAACAGAGTACTTGGTGCATTGGAAAGGCTACAACAGTGATGATGACACGTGGGAGCCCGAACAGCACCTTGTGAATTGTGTTGAGTACATTCATGAATTTAACAGACTGCTGACTGAAAAGCAGAAAGACACAACTTTAATACGATCCACCCGAAACTCTCCCAATAACGCCAGGAAACAGATCTGTCGGCCCTCAAACAGCTCAATGTCAAAGACATCTCCAAAATCGGCGGGGGTGAGTAAAGAGGGTGAACCAAAAAACAATACCCAGCTGCTAGCCAGCAACCACAAGTACCGCCGGACCACTGCACAGACTGTTGCCGGCAGGAAAAGCATGGACCTTGCCAAATCTGGAATCAAAATTTTGGTTCCAAAAAACCCCATGAAAAGCAGGACTGTGGTAGAGGGGTTTCAGAGTGACAGGGCAGACAACCTTGACCAGATGGAGCAGGATCAGGACTCTGTACTTCCGGAAGTGGCTAATGAAAAGCCTTTGGGTGCTCTGCTGGGACCAGGTGCGGAAAGAGCACGAATGGGAACCAGGCCAAGGACACATCCTTTAGTGCCACAAGTGCAGGTGCCAGTGACTGCAGCTACTGCATCTGCACTAACTTTTAACGGGAAAGGTATGGGTTTAATATACATTCATTTTCTTTATTATACATCATACTACTACTTCTTAAGGTCACTACTCTAATTAATCATCCATTGTTGCACCTTTTCCCCCAAGATTCTATCTGTAGCTGTGGCCTTTAAACAATAATGTTTACAGAAAAACTTAAATCATCACATCTCAAATATTTATATAAGCAAAACTTCCTGTTGGACAATTAAGACAGTCATCACATCCATTGTTTGCTACACTGATCCCGCCTCCTTAAAATAGTGACCTCTTTTATCTCAAACTGCTCAGTGGATTACTTTCTGCTGACGCAAACTGTATTGCTTACATGAATTGCTTATAATCGGCTGGGAATATTTAATCTCCTATTGCTTCAGGGACTGATTGACCCTGCACGAAGCCAGACTAGGCCCTTGCTTCCAGGGTTCAGAAGCTTGATAACATCTTTCTTAACCCTTTGCGGTCCATTTATTAAATGCGCGTCAGGCACGCCAGGTCTAATTTATTTTCACACGCGCAGTTAATTTTAGATGCGCAGTTAATTTTAGTCAAACGGGTTTAAAAGGCCCTGCATAACAACAAAGCACTCACTAGGCATCTCCAGCCCCGCCCCACCCTTTCGATCGCTATAGCTTTCACCTATGTAAGAAATAAATAATAATAATAATAATAATAATAATAATAATAATAATAATAATAATAATAATAATAGTCGTACATACCGATCGATCATCTCCTGATCACTCGTTTTATCACCAAACTCCTCAATAATGCCATCCAAGTCATTATTTTATTACTATAACATCTCAAAAAAGCTCTGCAAATGTCCGTGTTCTCTGTGCGCTGACGCACTATCAGCCAGCTTGTTTACTTATGACCACCCCGTTATCTGATACCAGGGCCATGTATGACTATTCATGAGATACAGGTTTTTTTTTTTTTTTTTTCGACTTTTCTCTGCTCCTGTCGTTCCCACTCGGCCATTGAATGGTTTTCTCGGCTTTTCCGGAGAAAAAACGACTAAAACAGGGTCCGACAATGGACCTGATAGGAATAATTGCAATCTCGGACCAGGTCCGACAATGGATCGCAAAGGGTTAAGTTTGGTCGGTTGCATGTTGATCTTCAATTCTCCTGCTCTGTAGTGGGTTGCAGTGGTGAGGAGTAACTTACCAATGATTACATCACAAGCCGATTCATCAACTGTATATATCATCACTGTGAGAGAATTCACAGTGATAATATGCTGTACCAAAGGGGGTGGCAGGGGTTGCTGAAGCTACCACACAAACAGATACAAGTTAGCACCTGTTTTTGCTTATATAACATGCACTTGTCTAATATGGTGTGAAATGTCTCACAAACAAGGACCTTCTTGGGGAAGTCGGCAGTCTTGTTAAAGACTACCACTATTCACAGCTCGTAGCATAATACAAGCATCTTGGATTTAACAGTTACAGTAAACATAAATGGTTACAGAACGCTAAGGTGGGGACAATGATTTTCTGTTTAAAAAATTACTGTTTTCTATTTCACAAAACAATAATTTCCATTTATTTTTCTACTTATTACATGACATATTTACTTTTAACTTTCAGACTTCTGTTTAAAAAATGACTGTGTTCTATTTCACAAAACAGTAATTTCCATTTATTTTTCTACTTATTACATGACATATTTACTTTTAACTTTCAGACTACGTTGTTCAAGTAAAGTCCATTGCGGTACATTGTGTATTGTTGTTTGTGCCTGTTTTAATCAAGCAACGCAGCTCATAGAAGTGGGAAGTACTAAATACCGAGTTTAAAAAAAAAAAAAAAAAGCAGCATTGTGCGCGTTGGCTAATAACCAATCTGAACAGCATTTTCAATGCTTAATACTGAAGTTTAACTGCACCTAATACTGTACATAGTTTGAACAAGCAGCAATGATTTATCTACTGTCTAAAACACAAAGCATATATTTTACTGTTCGTAACAGATCTTAACATAAAAAATGTGTCCTTAAAAGCTACAATAATACGTTTTATTGGCTTATTCACAACTCTGCTGAATGTAATATAGTTTAATCTAGCGTGACCTGATTACTTTATATTGATAAAGGTCTTGGAGGAAATTGTCAGCGACACAGAATACAAGTTTCAATTTATTATTAGCAATACTTGGCAGAGACAAGTGACTGCTGTGGGATAGCCTACTTTATTCTCAAAGTGGTTTTGTTTCAACAAGTTTTAGGTAAGTGTGAATACATTATAATTTTTTTTTTTATATACACTCCAGATGTGTAATAATTATTTGTATCAAAATTGGAAGCTTACTTGTGAACTGTAGACATAAACCCAATAACATTCTTGGTTTTGCTATGCATATTTGAGCCTTGTACCAACCCTAAATAATTCAGTAGAGATGGCGGATTGATATTTGTTTTATAGCTGGCACTAGTGGGTAACAAAATGCAATATAAAGCACAGGCAATACTGGAATAAAGGATAATCCAGTTTATTATTGTTTGTGTTTTGTCTAAAATGGTCAAATAAACAAATGCTATCAAATTTATTTTTTCAAACATATAATTCCATTTCAGCATAGGAGGCTGTTTTTTTGTGGATTTTGATGTGTGCTTGGGGTCACTGTCTTGCTGGAAGATCCACTTGCGGCCAAGTTTCAACCTCCTGGCAGAGGCAACCAGGTTTTTGGCTAAAATGTCCTCGTACTGGGTAGAGTTCATGATGCCGTTGACCTTAACAAGGGTCCCAGGACCAGTGGAAGCAAAACAGCCCCATAACATCAAAGATCCACCACCATATTTTACAGTAGTTATGAGGTTCTTTTCTGCACACGCTTCCTTCTTTCGACGCCAAACCCATCGCTGGTGTGCGTGACCAAAGAGCTCTATTTTCGTCTCACCTGACCATAGCACCTGGTTCCAATCGAAGTGCCAATGCCGTTTAGCAAACTCGAGGTGCTTACGTTTGTTGGTTGCTCTCAATAAAGGCTTTTTTTCTGGCAACCCTTCCAAATAGCCTATTGGCATGGAGGTGGCGTCTAATTGTAGATTTGGAGACTTGGTGACCCCAAGATGCAACCAAGTTCTGTAATTCTCCAACTGTGGCCCTTGGATTTCCCTTTGCCTCCTGAACCATCTGCCTCACTGTGCGTGGGGGCAAGATACACTTGCGTCCTCTACCAGGCAAGTTTACCACTGTTCCAGTGGTTTTGAACTTCTTAATTATTGCCCTAATAGTCGTAAGTGCTATATTTAGTTTTTTAGCTATTGTTTTGTACTCATTGCCTGATTTATGAAGGTCAACAACCATTTGTCTCTTTTCATTTGTGAGTTCTTTGCCTTTCCCCATGGTGATGGATGACAAATGGATTTCATATGTGTGTTATATCATTTTTATACCCCAGTGAAACAGGAAGCCATGGAAGGCCACAATACAGTTCCTTAAGACTGAGATGAACTTACAGAAGTAGAATGTTAATGCAGATTTAATTTTGTTTGATTTTATTTATAGGAATCTTTAGGGGTGCCAATAATTCTGACACCTATCTTTTTTGAAATAATTTTTTATTACTTGTTAAACTTTCTCTGAGCAATTGTATTAGAATAAAATAATATGGTTTTCCCATATATTTGAGCATAAAATATAGCTCATTACTTGTGTTTATTTTATACAGCCTTTTTTGCTCATCTTTATCAAGGGTGCCAATAATTTTGGAGGTGACTGTATATACCAACCTTCAAAAGAAACTTATCACTATTATAACACATTTATTTTCAAAAAAAAATAAGGTATATTAATGATGGACATTTAATGAAATGTTTTTTTGTTTCTTTTTAATCATTCAATCATTCATCATTGACCACGACACGCTTGAGTGACTAAGACTGAAGCATATGCACTGTAAAAGACTTGCACCTTTCGGGTTCTTTGCCCCTTTAAAAATTGACCCCGAGCACAGAAATTGAGTTTTTTTTAACGCGCGTTCGCACTATTTTTAATAATAAACACAAAATAAACAAAATAAACAAAACAAACACCTAGCTCTAATCGAGCAATTACTAAACATAACCCAGGAACCTAAAGTAAAAACAGGACAGCTAAGCTGTTTACCTATTGCCAAACAAAACAAAACAAACACAATGTTACACAGCACACTCCACAAAAGGTTTCACACTACCTTTTCTCTTGTACGCCTACACGCACTTGCAAGCGGGCTCTTCACACAGCAGCCCTGAGCATACTGGCTGCTTTCTTTTTATACCTGGCAGCTGGCCTCAATTTACAATAACAAGGCCAACTGCCAGAACAATTAACACATAATAATTAAATCAATCAATACAATGAATCAATTAACAAATGAAATTAAACAATTAACAAATTAAGGCTGTGCCCTTCTGGGAGATGTAGTCCTCTTCACACAGGACTACACTATCTCACAGCACCTAATTAGTGAGACAGTTGATTGGACACTGGCTATGGATTGATTTCATCTGTTGAATTGCAAGCTTGAATGAAAGCAATAAAGAAAATCACAGAAAAAAAAAACAACAATATGCCACGTCTGTCCAGAGAGCAGCGCCTTCATTCAATCGGCATGTTGGAGGCTGGACTAGGGCAGCGTACTTTGGCTCGCCGCCTTGGTTGCTCACAGCCAGCAATTTCAAACCTGGCGAGATGGTATAACCAGACACACTCTGTCAATGACCGGCCATGAACTGGGAGACCAAGAGTCACAACACCTGCCCAAGATCGACAGATCATTTTGCAGCGTCTTCGTGATGTCAATTGTTAATCAGCACAATAAAAAGTCACTGCACCTGCTCTAAAACTGCAGAGTTTGTCATGTTTCGATCACATCTAGTGAATTTTATCCAAATATAAGTGATAAGTTTCTTTTGATGCTCAAATATAAGTGATACGTTTCTTTTGGTGCTCTGTGTGTGTGTGTATATATATAGTACTGTGCAAAAGTTTTAGGCAGGTGTGAAAAAATGCTGTAAAGTAAGAATGCTTTCAAAAATAGACATGTTAATAGTTTATATTTTTCAATGAACAAAATGCAAAGTGAGTGAACAGAAGAAAAATCTACATCAAATCATTATTTGGTGTGACCACCCTTTGCCTTCAAAACAGCATCAATTCTTCTAGGTACACTTGCACACAGTTTTTGAAGGAACTCGGCAGGTAGGTTGGCCCAAACATCTTGGAGAACTAACCACAGTTCTTCTGTGGATTTAGGCAGCCTCAGTTGCTTCTCTCTCTTCATGTAATCCCAGACAGACTTGATGATATTGAGATCAGGGATCTGTGGGGGCCATACCATCACTTTCAGGACTCCTTGTTCTTCTTTACGCTGAAGATAGTTCTTAATGACTTTCGCTGTATGTTTGGGGTCGTTGTCATGCTGCAGAATAAATTTGGGGCCAATCAGATGCCTCCCTGATGGTATTGCATGATGGATAAGTATCTGCCTGTACTTCTCAGCATTGAGGAGACCATTAATTCTGACCAAATCCCCAACTCCATTTGCAGAAATGCAGCCCCAAACTTGCAAGGAACCTCCACCATGCTTCACTGTTGCCTGCAGACACTCATTCGTGTACCACTCTCCAGCCCTTCGGTGAACAAACTGCCTTCTGCTACAGCCAAATATTTCAAATTTTGACTCATCAGTCCAGAGCACCTGCTGCCATTTTTCTGCACCCCAGTTCCTGTGTTTTCGTGCATAGTTGAGTCGCTTGGCCTTGTTTCCACGTCGGAGGTATGGCTTTTTGGCCGCAAGTCTTCCATGAAGGCCACTTCTGACCAGACTTCTCCAGACAGTAGATGGGTGTACCAGGGTCCCACTGTTTTCTGCCAATTCTGAGCTGATGGCACTGCTGGACATCTTCCGATTGCGAAGGGAAGTAAGCATGATGTGTCTTTCATCTGCTGCAGTAAGTTTCCTTGGCCGACCACTGCGTCTACGGTCCTCAACGTTGCCCGTTTCTTTGCTTCTTCAAAAGAGCTTGGACAGCACATCTGGAAACCCCTGTCTGCCTTGAAATTTCTGCCTGGGAGAGACCTTGCTGATGCAGTATAACTACCTTGTGTCTTGTTGCTGTGCTCAGTCTTGCCATGGTGTATGACTTTTGACAGTAAACTGTCTTCAGCAACCTCACCTTGTTAGCTGAGTTTGGCTGTTCCTCACCCAGTTTTATTCCTTCTACACAGCTGTTTCTGTTTCAACCTACATATTGAATTGATGATCATTAGCACCTGTTTGGTATAATTGTTTAATCATACACCTGACTAATATGCCTACAAAATCCCTGACTTTGCGCAAGTGTACCTAGAAGAATTGATGCTGTTTTGAAGGCAAAGGGTGGTCACACCAAATATGGATTTGATTTAGATTTTTCTTCTGTTCACTCACTTTGCATTTAGTTAATTGATAAATCTAATCTATTAACATGTCTACTTTTGAAAGCATTCTTACTTTACAGCATTTTTTCACACCTGCCTAAAGCTTTTGCACAGTACTGTGTGTGTGTGTGTGTATATATATATATATATATATATATATATATATATATATATATATATATATATATAATTTTAAAGACCGTGTATTTGGGGATTCAGTTTCACTTTTTACATGCTGTCACTTCACGTAACTGTCCAGTTTAATCATGTTAAATAAAACAAAGCAAGGGATTAATATAATTTATGCACCTTTAAAAAACTGAAAC
Organism: Acipenser ruthenus; assembly: GCF_902713425.1. Classification (NCBI taxonomy): domain Eukaryota; kingdom Metazoa; phylum Chordata; class Actinopteri; order Acipenseriformes; family Acipenseridae; genus Acipenser; species Acipenser ruthenus. Next base: position 68,962,107 of record NC_081192.1, read on the forward strand.
AAGATTTTTTGCCAGCTTTGTGTATGCATTTTCGTGTTGTTTCTGCTTCGGGTTAACACACACGTTGCAAAAAAAAAAAAAAAAGTTTGGCATAGATGGAGAAAGCACGGGAAGTGCTTTTTGGAATGATACTTTGTGAATTGCCAAATAATGTATCATTTTCTTTGAGTTTCTTTGTATTATATACGTACAGTATCGTACTTTTGGTGTTTGACTTACTGATATACCTGAGTATGGCCAAGTGCTGTTGAGTGGCGTGCGAGTGGTGACGTCACGGACCAGAAACAGGAACCGAAACAAGGAATGGTGGTGGTGGTGAAACTGAACGCTACGGCGCTCAATGCTTTTATTAAATAATAAAACAAAACAAAAGATTTAAACAAAACAAAACACTACAAACAAAAAGGCGCGTTGGCCAAACAAATAAGGTTTAGCAGTTGTTTAGCTTCTACTCTTCTCTCTCTCAAAACCCCGTCTCGCCTCTGACACTCTCCGCTAGGGTAGAGATCTGCAGGTTTATATACAGTGACCATCTCCCGATTAGCAACAATTAATCAATGAATTAACTTGGTAGAGGGTCACCATCTGCACGAGTTTAATAAGGATGCGTGACTGTCAGCTAGCAAAATAAATCACTAGCTGATCAGTCACGCATCCTCACGAGGTTTTTAAAATATAAAAATAATAACAAATACGCGGTGCTTTTATCCGCGCCGCAAACAGTAATACAAATAATAACAAAACAGTGCACATATATATATAGGGGCGGGACACTCCGCCACACTGACATTTGTTAATTTTGTAATGCCCTGACTACAACTATACAATATAGTATAACGACTCCCTGTGAGATACGATATTTTTATATATGATGGACCAATGGAACCAATTAAATCGTATGTGACAGGTTCTACTGTATTTCTTTAACTTTTTTCACCCAACAAGCATGGGCCTAATCACACCCTGACGAAGGCACTTTTGTATGAAAACTTTGGCGAAAGCTAACATTTTTGGAGCACAAGTGAGTGTGCGGTTCTCTCTTTTTCTATATTGATTTGTGGCTTCAGTCTTGTAAACTTTCACCTCATCTGCTTTGGTGTGCGGGCCCTTTTTCTCACCAAAATCATTATTTCATCATGCAATTGTCCAGTAGAAAAATGCTTGTATGAACAGAGCGTGCTGTGTGGTTTGACCTAATTCTAAGGACTTCGGATCGCCATACCCTAAAAAGAACAATAAGAAATATATACATCCTGTAGAAACTATTTAAACTAAGACTTTAAAGAGAAACAAACAAATGAGTGACTCTAATTGTATTCTTTTCAGTTTTAAGTGATTTTTCTTTCCTTTAACAATTATTTACTGTAATTTGACTACAGTTTTAAACTTTCAGTTTGCATATCTTAAGTTTTGTCTGTTGGAGTTAGTTATATGAACACATTTTGGTGACTTGAAGTTCTATGAGTATCATGAAATGTCTGTTTTCATAATTTATTTTTATTTGAATCTCCCGCTATTACATCCAAAAGAATAAGAACTCGCAACAGAAATCTATTTGCCTCTGAAACCCCTGGACGGCCCCTTTCAGACGAGAGACGTGCCTAGGTAATTCAGTCAGAATGATTGGATGCTACGGTAGGGTAATGAAATATCACCTCTTTGTGACGAATCAGTGACTTTTTCTAGTTTTACGACATTTAATTCTGTCCGTTTACAGCTCCATCTGTAGTACGGCAGTAAAAATGTCCTGGGTGAAAAGAAAACTTGGCTTTTAAATCGCACAATGCTGAAGTTCATTGTTATTCATTGGTACTCGGTTGTATAGATGAGGGCAAATAAATGAAAAGCAGCTTTTCTTGTTGTGAAAAAGGGTTTATTTAATACCTGGGAAAAACTGATAATTGGCACAGCTGTTTTAAAAAAGGTGAGTGGCGCTGTGTTTGTGTGAGTTAACGTTTATTATTTTACAAATTGCAATAATAACTGTAGATCCCATGTGTATTTTTAATATCATTGAATTTTACTGGAGAATATTGGATTGATTATTAAGAACAGTTGCTGACAATGCGATTGCTGTAATGTTACTGAAAGAGGACAGTGCAGATGTTGGTGTGGAGGGAGGAGTTAGCCTTTTTTTTTTTTGCTCCGGGTTATTTCCAGTGTGGACGAAGGACCATTTAAATTTGGTTGGTTTATTGCCACACTGCCACTAAGGATATGGGATCAAGTATTTCTTTCTTCATGGCTTACTTGCCAGTAGCTTCTGATGGATGACTTATTTTTTGTGACATGTTATGGACATTATTTACAGTGCTTCACAAGTCCAGCTTTGGTGAGAATATGAACAGCAGTAACATCAGATGTTACTGAAATATTTGTACATCTCTTACAGAAGATAGCCCCGCCACTTTGCCTGGCTTCCACATTATTGTACCATTGTAATACCCATTCGTTCCAGTGAGTCGGTGATGTTGTTGGAGGCACGTAGGATATAATTAGGGCTTCTGATTTTCGGTTTTAACCGATAAAATCCGATAAAACACCCCCGATACAAAAAAAACCCGAAATCGGTGGATAGCCAATAAACACCGGAAAACACCAGAAAAACTGTGGAAATGGTTAATCAATTCACGTTGACTTTACCCCATTCCCATTAAAAAAGACACAAGTTAACAAACAGTACATTATTTGGATTATTATACTCTTTTTCCCATGACATCATTTTTTTCTTTAACCCAATCAGAAGAAAACAAGTTTATTTTAGTTATACAAATCTCTTATCAGCCCTTTTTGAAGTATCTGGCTCTGTCTAGATCCCTTTAAAGGGGCTAGCTTTTATGACCCCCTCATAAACCAACTGTATTTTCTAAGCAAAACCTGTTTATATCTAGTTTACTATTTGGGAAGATGTTTATCAATAGGTTTATAGCTTTGATACAAAACAGTGGTCTCCCCAAAAGGCAAACATCTTTCATGTTAGGGCTGGACATCAAAGGACTTGTTTTTACAACATTGTTCTGTTGGTGAATCTTTTGTTCTAAAGACAAAAGCCAGGATACAACCAGCTTCCCAGGTTGACCAATCAGAGAGGAGGAGTATCTCTGCCTGTCGCTTCATAACTACATACAATACGTATAAATTCCATGAAGTCTGCAGAGTGCAGTTATAGATGGAAGTTTTCTGTTGGGGTGGGGGAAAATACACTAATGTATCATTTTGAAACAGTAATCAAAATCTCATCTTTGTCAGTTTTGCAGTTTAAATCGAAACAATCACTGTGCCCTAGCCTAATGTATCCCCTTGACAAAAATGTAATTGTAAATATCAGCCTTGCAGTCGTTGCTGAAAAAAAATGGTCAATTGTGACTTTATATTGCATCATTCAGAACAGATCCAAAGGCCCTTTCCTGTTTTACAAACAACTGATATTTGTGTTCTCATTACAATGGCTGGCTGCAAGTCCTTCTGATCCCAGTTTAACTTCCTTAACATCAGATCAACGTGTGTAGTAGGCTTGGCTGTAAAATGTGGCAAACTGCTGTTCTTTTACAAATCCCACAATCTATGTCTGTCTCCAAAAGGAGCTGTAAGAGCACTGACTCAGCTGTCAGTGGGGTTCTTTGCTTTCAGAATAGAAGCTAAAATGGGGTAAAAAGCTGATCATCTGGCAATGGGAACACAATACCAGTGATACTGTGGAATTTGAGGGATTTGCAGTAGTGTTGGGGGTGTAAAAGGTTAATTACATGAAATAAGAACATAATATTTATAATAGTCCCTCCTTTCAATAGCATGTACAGTACTTCTCCAGGAACGAGACCAAAGAAATATGATAATTAAAACACTCCATCTCTATTTAACTGAAATCTATTACAGTAGTATGTTTATTTTAATACAAAGAGGCTTAACTGCAGCTTGAATTCTCTGCGGTCTGTTGAATTTCATGTGTAATGATTAGAGGTTTACCATCATCAACGGCAAGCTCCCTGTGTGGGAGTCTTCTGTTTATTACAGGTCTTTTTAAATTATTTACACCATCAATATCTTGCTATATTTTCCTGTGATTCTAAGAAGAGAGGTGTAGTGGTTCTGTTATATGTTGCAGGTTTTTCCCTAAAGTCTTGGATGACTGACTTCTTAAATATATATTGCTGTCTGAGACCACAATGGTTTTTGAAACACTGAATCATTTTATAAAGTATCTTTATCTTTAAGTAACAAAGCATTTTCTGATCTGTTATTTCTAAGCTTCTGTGAATATATGAACAGTGATTTGTTACTGAAATGTGGCATTACTGGTGTTCATTTGTTTAACAGTTTAAGCTACATTACATCAAATGAATTGAGTTGTTAACGCTAAGCTTAAATTAAATGAAAAGGCTGAGCTGGTGCTTTGAATTTACACGGAACAGGTTTTCTCTTTTTTTTTTTTTGTTATGTGAAACTCCTCAAATGGTCTCTTTCGTCTTTCAAATATGTTTGGATGGTCACTAAATAAATTCCTCCACAAGTACTGTAGGCAGTGAGAGAATCGGCACAGAACAGGCCTTTAAAGCCTTGAGGCCTGCAGAAATATCAGGAAATTGCCAAATTCCAGCAGCAAACCTCTCCAGCAGTGGAAACAGGGAGCCAAACTGATCTCTTTTTTTTTTTACAAATGCTGATTTTTTAATCTGATAAACAGCCTTGTATTGTATTGCATTAACCTGTCATTCCCCTATAAATAAAAGAAACTGGCCCACAATTGAATTAAAATTGTGCACAGTATCATTACATGCTATTCAAATGTTATGATAGAGTTGGCATGCTAGTGATACGTAAATTTGCCATAGTGGACTAAAATATGTATAGCTTAATTAATTCAGTGAGTTACAATAGATGTACCCAGTAAGAGCTTTATTTTGAAGCTTTACAGTACATCATAAAATATGTTGTGCCACAGAGAGGATCATGACGTTTTGCAGTTGTGAAGCAAGTGCCGGTAATTTAATTTTATTATGTAGTCCATAATGAAGCACTAGGACCTGTGCAAAGACTCCAGCATCCTGCTACTTGTGAACGATGACCTCTTTGTATGCATACTGCATCAGTCTACTCAGTATTTTCTAAGGGTATAGTCAATCTGAATATATGTGTGTCTGTAAACATGCCAAGAAAAAAAAAAAAAACAGTGTGGAATCTATTCTTCAGCCCATACTCACGTAGTGATTTGCATTCATTGTTCTGTTTTGCTGGTCTTGTGTTATGACTCATTTACACCATGTGTGTGGGGGGGAGGAGAACCATCAGTTGCAACGAATAGCTGTAACATCTGTTATCTGTGCAGTTGGAACCATCATCACATCAGTGTTTTGTAACAAAAATTAGCAGTAAGGGTTGGCTTGTGATTGATTTTGTCAGACGACGGAAGCTCTGGAATGTGTGTCAGTCCATTTTAAATGTTCCGCTTTAATATCTATGGCATCAACTTGGAACAATATATGCCTAGTTTGTGCACAACACTGACACAGGATTTCAGTAAATTCTGTATGTAGTTACTAGGGATGGGCATTTCCGTATATTTTAATAATTGAATACCTGTAATTTACTAAACGATTCCACTATTATACTTTACATCAAAATAATGCTTACATAATACCAAAACTAAAGAAATATGTTAAAAAAAATTAGTCGCAGTACTATTTGACAATGCTTCAATAAGTAGCTATTTTTATTAAGAGGAAGTTTAATACAAGTACAGTGTGCATAAATGCCAGCTTGTGCATCATTTCCAAACAGCAATTAAAGACAACATCATAATTTACAGATTATAACGAATGAACAAATTATGACTTCATTGGACAACTATCAAATATAAATACAAAACAATTACGTCAAAAGGAGACAAATCAAATCTAAAACAAAATGGCCAAAATGTTTTAATAGATCAATTAAAAAAAATATTAAGCGAAAAAAGGCACTTTACAGAGCGTTTAAAAGGGACCAAAAAAGTAAACAGAAAGAGTACTTGGAACTGCAAACGCAAGTCAAAAAGGAGAAGATAGAAATTAACATTGCTAAGGGGGCTAAAACCAATTCCAAAATGTTTTTCCAATATTATAACAGCAAGAGAACATTCAGATAGGTTAAATGTCTAAGAGATACAAATGGCAAAATCACAGACAAAGAAAAAAAAAAAAGCAAATATATTAAATGATTACTTTTCACAGGTTTTTACAAAGGAGGACCCGGACAACATGCCCCACATGTTGACCTGTTCCTATCCAGTTTTAAGTAACTTTAGCATAACGGAGGCAGAAGTGTTAAAGGGACTAGGAGCTCTTAAAATAAACAAATCCCCTGGGCTGACTGAGATCCTCCCAATAGTACTCAAAGAAATGAAAGAAGTTATTTACAGACTGCTAACCAAGATTATGCAACAGTCTCTTGAGACGGGGGTTGTACCGACAGATTTGAGAATTGCAAACGTAATACCGATCAACAAAAAGGGAGACAAAACCCAACCAGGTAACTACAGACCAATAAGCCTGACTTCTATTATATGTAAACTTATGGAAACTATAATAAGATCCAAAATGGAAAATTACCTATATGGCAACAGTATCCTGGGAGACAGTCAGCATGGCTTTAGGAGATTGTGTCTAACCTAACCTGCTTGATTTTTTTGAGGATGCAACATCGACAATGGATAATTAATTGCAAAGCATACGACATGGTTTATTTAGATTTCCAGAAAGCTTTTGACAAAGTCCCGCATAAAAGATTAATTCTCAAACTGAACGCAGTAGGGATTTAAGGAAATGCATGCACATGGATTAGAGAGTGGTTAACATGTAGAAAACAGAAAGTACTGATTAGAGGAGGAACCTCGAAATGGAGCGAGGTAACCAGTGGTGTACCACAGGGATCAGTATTAGGTCGTCTGCTATTCCTAATCTACATTAATGACTTAGATTCTGGTATAGTAAGCAAACTTGTTAAATTTGCAGACACACAAAAATAGGAGTGGCAAACACTGTTGCAGCAGCAAAGGTCATTCAAAATGATCAAAATGACAGCATTCAGACCTGGGCAGACACATGGCAAATTACATTTAATAGAGTAAAGTGTAAGGTACTGCACGCAGGCAATAAAAATGTGCATTATAAATATCATATGGGATATACTGAAATTGAAGGAATCTATGAAAAAGACTTGTTGACTGTTGTCTCGGAAATGTCTTCATCTAGACAATGTGGGGAAGCTATAAAAAAAGGCCAACAAGATGCTCGGATATATTGTGAAAAGTGTTGAATTTAAATCAAGGGAAGTTATGTTAAAACTTTACAATGCATTAGTAAGACCTCACCTAGAATATTGTGTTCAGTTCTGGTCACCTTGTTACAAAAAGGATATTGCTGCTCTAGAAAGAGTGCAAAGAAGAGCGACCAGAATTATCCCGGGTTTAAAAGGCATGTCGTATGCAGACAGGCTAGAAGGATTGAATCTATTCAGCCTTGAACAAAGAAGGCTATGCGGTGATCCGATTCAAACATTCAAAATTCTAAAAGGTACAGACAATGTCGACCCAGGGGACTTTTTCGACCTGAAAAAAGAAACAAGGACCAGGGGTCACAAATGGAGATTAGATAAAAGGGCATTCAAAACAGAAAATAGGAGGCACTTTCTTACACCGAGAATTGTGAGGGTCTGGAACCAACTCCCCAGTAATGTTGTTGAAGCTAACAGCCTGGGATCCTTCAAGAAGCTGCTTGATGAGATTCTGGGATCAATAAGCTACTAACAACCAAACGAGCAAGATGGGCTGAATGGCCTCCTGTCGTTTGTAAACTTTCTTATGTTATTTTTGTTCGGGGAAAAAAAAAATATAGGGATAGTTTTTTCTTTTCTCTTCCCCTTTTCTCCATTTATATGCTTCTATGCCTTCCATCTGTTTTAAGTGTGGTTCCCCACTTTCTCCATCTTCTAACACAATGTATGTTTAATGTGTGTAGACACATCAATCACTCCAATTCACAAGGATGTTCCTTCCCCTTTGGTGGTTCACCGTTCTGATAAGAACCGTTCCACACCCTCTGCTTCTGAAAGAGCAGGCAGCCCCAGAGAACAAAGGGGTCCAGGTTTTTCTTCTCCCAGAAAAAGAACAAGAAAATCAAAACAGCAGACAACTTTACTATATTGTCAACGTATTTATTAACTGAAGCACGTTAAAAAGACGTTAAACTTGCACATATAGGCACCTGCATGCTATTCTCACGGAAGTGACAAATTTTGACTCGTTTGCTTTCCACGTGGAAATCGCGGGATAAGCAGCTGGGTGGTTAACAAGAACTTGCTCCGTGTGTCCAAACTCAAAGGGCAAGCTGTGGGTGGGAACCTGGCTGCGCTGGTAGCTGCACGTAGGCAGCTTTGGTTTTCCCAGGCATGCGTGCCTAACGGGGACAAAGCACTGCTGTTTGACACCCCGATTACAGGGCCGTGCTGTCCACTTTGTCCGACGGCAATGTGCAGAGAATAGCCACCTGTTTGGAGCTCTTTCAGCTAAACAGGGCGCTCATGGTAGTGACATTCCAGAAACTTCTGGACTTGATGGCAGCAGCTTCCCGGACCCTTGCATTGGGTCTCCTGCACATGCCCCCTCTGCAGGCATGGTTCAACAGCAGGGTTTCCAGCCCACGTTGAAACACGACTGACTATTGACAGTGTCTCATTACTGTCTAAAGGTACTCTCTTGGTGAAAACAGTTGGCCCATCTATGCCTCGGCATAGCGCTGGGCAGTGTCACCAGAAGGGAGGTTGTCACCACGGATGTGTCCAGCCTGGGCTGGGGCATACAAAGTGTTTGGAATCCCCCTTTGCACGTCTCCACATTTCTTGTTTTAGAGCTGCAGGCAGTTACCTGGCCTTGCCGAGGCAACTGTTATATGCCTTCCCATCGACCACCCTGCATCCGCTGTGTCTGGAGAAAATCAGGCAAGACCGGGCCAAGGTGCTCCTAGTAGCCCCTTATTGGCCCAGGAGACTGGTTTTCAACCCTGATGTAGCTGTATGTATTTTCATCTGACAGCAAAGCAAATAGGTATTATACTTATTTTATCCCTTTGCAGTCAATTTATTAAGTGCGCGTCAGGCGCGTCAGGTCCAATTTATTTTCACACACGCAGTTAATTTTAGACGTGCTTTTTAAAAGTATTTTTTTTCCCCCCACAGTCAAACGGGTTTAAAAGGCCCTGCATATCAACAAAGCACTCACTAGGCATCTCCAGCCCCGCCCCACCCTTTTGTTCGCTATAGCTTTCACATATGCCAAGAAATAAATAATAATAGTCATACATACCGATCAATCATCTCCGGATCACTCGTTTTATCACCAAACTCCTCAATACTGCGATCCAAGTCATTATTTTATTACTATAACATCTCAAAAAAGCTCTGCAAATGTCTGTGATATTCTCTGAGCGCTGATGCAGTACCAGCCAGCTTGTTTCCTTATGACCGCCCCTATCTGATGCCAGGGGCAAGTATGACTATGCATGAGATACGCCCTTTTTTTTTTCGGCTTGTCACGGCTCCTGTCGCTCCCACTCGGCCATTGAATGGTTTTCTTGGCTTTTTCCAGAGAAAACATGACTAGAAACCCGTTTTTTGCGTTTTTTTTGATAATGTCGGATAGGGTCCGACATTGGACCAGATAGGAATAATTGCAATGTCGGACCAGGTCCGACATAGGACCGCAAAGGGTTAATGGTGATATTGTGACATTTTTCAATGGGTGGAATGTGCAATTCACCAATGTGGAACAACGCAAGGTTGGCTGGCAAGACCTATGGTCAATGGAACAGCGCAGGATCAGTTTCCTCATCAGGTCAACATATGATGTTATCCCATCACCATATAACCTAAACCTCTGGGTAGGAGAGGATCCCTCATGTCCTTTGTGTTCATCACCTGCAACATTAAGGCACATTTTGACAGGATGTAAGGTGGTTCTTAGCCAAGGACGGCTTACTTGGCGCCATGACCAGGTGCTGCGATGTTTGGCCTTAGCATTGGAAGACAAGTGTAACATGACTAATAAGTTGCCACCAGTTCCATCAAAACATTACACACAAAAGACAACATTCCTCCGCCCAGGAGAGCAACCACCAAGAAAAGGTGTTAAAACCAAGCTTTGCTCAGGACAACTGGATGCTGCTAGAGACTGAAAAATGCTGGTAGATGTTGGTCAATGGCTTATCTTTCCACCTGAGAGTGCCACCACTAACCTTCGAACAGATATTGTCTTGTGGTCTGGATCAGCACACCTTGTTCACCTGGTAGAGTTAACAGTGCCATGGGAGGATGTTGTAGATGAGGCATATTAGAGGAAGAAACTGCGGTATGCTCAACTAGCCGCTGAAGCGGAACAGCGAGGATGGAGAGTCCGGGTTTACCCAATGGAGGTGGGTTGTCGAGGATTTGTGGCACACTCTACAACCTGGTTTCTCAGAGACTTCGCATTCAGTGGCCAGGAGTTGCGTCGCAAAGTGAAGAACTTATCTGAAGCAGCAGAGAGGAGCAGCAACTGGCTGTGGTTGAGACGGAAAGATTCTGGTTGTGGATCTCAAGCACAATAGAAAGAAAGAAACTCTGATGTACGGGTAAGTAAGCTGGGCTGAGTTGAGTGGGGAACGGAGGCAGGTGATGCTGGGACACTAGAATCACCGTCGAGCCCTCTTGAGGTGTCGTGGGCTAGTCGACGAAACATAGAGGATGGAAGGTGCCCACTTGAAGACCCCAGAGATGTACCCTACTTAGCTCAATCCAGACGGTTGTCATGCTGATGCGCTGGGGAGACCGCACTGTGGTTGATCCCCTGAGCCAGCATCGCAGCCTTTGTGTGTGCTGATGCGCTGAGCTGATCCCTGGAGCCAACATTACACTTCAGCCATCAATACCAGGCAGAAGGATATCTACATCATCATATGGAAGGAAACGCAGATGGATGGAGACACAGATGGATAACATTAGTTTACTGGAAAGCTGCATCTTAGTTAGTGCTTATCTTGGCGAGAGCCGAGTTCAAATCAGCAAGTTTTAACATCTACTCTCGTGTAATGGAAATCATAAATAATCATCAGCACGCAGAGATCTTGCTCTGTTTTATAATGTTTAATTATACATTGAATACATTGCTACATTATTCATGTTACCTTATCAGGTCCAAGAAGAACTTTTCTTGGTTATTAATTAAACAAAGACTTTCCCAATCAATTTGTAGGGATATTTTGTTATATTAACTTATTGTCCAGTACATTTAACTTCTATAAAATAAGAAAGGAAGCCATGGGGGGGGGGGGGGGATGGAACGGTTGAGAATGGATGTATCGTGGGACAGTTTGTGTATAGCTTTGGTTTTGTGAATTTTGTATTGTGTCTTTGGCAGGGGTCTACGTTTAGATTTTTAACTACTGGCCCCTTGGGCCACTGAGCTAGTGTTTTTACTGGCCCGGATGCAATTTCATCTGGCCCAATATATTTATATATTATTTCACAATGGTTTTTATTTTCAGTATGTTTCTAACTGTATATGGTAACCAAAGAGAGCCCACGTCTCAAAAGAAAGTGGTTTTCAATATATGTTACTTCAGCCATTTAACATGCACACATTTGTACGCTTGTCAGAAAATGAAAATACTATTAAGATTTGAAAATGTATGTGTACAAATGATACTCATTTTTTCACAAGCAAACCCGCAACCGAGCTGTTACCATAGGGTCACAGCAACTCTAAAATTGAATTATAATAATCCTAATTAGGGATGGGTCAGTGTAGTCGAATAGATGATTACACGAAAATAAAAAAACTGTTCAAATAGCATATTACATATTCGAGTGCACAAGAAACAGCCTTATGCATTAGCTACTAGTAGAAACGCATCATTCTTTAATTTTTTTTTTTTATTGCTGACGCTTAAAAAGTTTTATGTCTGTCTTAAACCCGTTGTTATCTGCATATTAATTATGCAATGCTTGTAATAGCAACACTCTACAGTAACCGTATTCTGTTTGAAATTTTTGCCAATTTTATTGCCTTGTTTTTAGCTAATGTTAACAGATCCCTGCTTGAGTTCCTCTGTAATGACTGTACACAGCAGCTTCTGCAGCTGTTGCTAGCCAGTCGTGAAACAGCTTCCGGGAGCATGGCACTGGCGAACTTTGAATGTGTGAATTGAAATAAAATAAAATAATGTATATAGCAAATGTAATCCAAACTATAACATTAAAATTAGAAAGGTAATGTAACATGATGAATGCAAATACATACTAAATGTTACTAAGAAAAGGCAAGATACTTGGAGTTGGAAAGGAGTTATTTTTTGTTACTTACTGTTGACTTTCTGTGAATGGATGGAGTAACGTCAACATTTGCACTGACCATTAAAAGTACAACCAGGTATCCTTGTTTTGAATTATTTACAGGTTATTGAATAAACAAAGTAACTTGACTTAGATTCATCTGATGTCAGTACTTGATGGCTAGTTGTAATTAGTAATGTTAAACTATTGTAATGTTGGAATGTATTTTCTATTGTTTTGGCCAGGTTACAATATTTAGACTGTTAAGATTATTTTATAAATATTATTTGTTAGAATTAAACAGATGTACAATATTTAGGTTGCTATATGATAGGTGTTATTTTATTCTGAATACACTATAGCAAAAAAGTATTATTTGGTGGTTTGCTCAATATTATGCTACTGTTGCTTTAATTGGAAGAGATATGCTGCTCATGGAGTTCTGTATTTTAATTCAGTAAACAAAAGGAAAAACATGTGCCTAAGGAAATAGGGTATTAAATGAAGAAATCTCTTCTTGGACATTGTTTGTACACTTTGTGAACCCAGCTAAACTTTACCGGCTTACACTGGTATGCGGTCTGCTTGTACACACGCATTTGCCTTTTACTCTTGGGAGTGTAAGGGAGTTTGGGTAACAAAACTGTTGCACCCTGTGTATTCAAATAGGAAACTATTAGAAATGCCCATCCCTAATCCTAATAATAAACACTATTAAAACAATATTCGTAATACAAAATAATAACAATCCTTCTCAGAGCGTTGTCGCTTGTGTAGCCTCTCCCAGTCAGCGCCAATCTTGCTATGTGTGATATCAACGAATCCTGGAAAGATTGTGAATGGTATTTTTGACCTGAACACATCGGATCCCAAATCAAAAAGTTAGACAATTGGATCGCGTATCTGGTGTCGATTGGGACATCTTACTGTGAGACTGGATATGATGTAAACGAAATGTTGAATTCACAGCAAATAAAGCTGCTGTTTTATCTGCAAGTCTGGGAAACTGACACCAAACAAGGCAGAACATTACATTTTTTTTCACTGTCATAATGGAGTCAGATGAAGCCTTCACTCTAAATGTTTGTCTTCATTTTTTTCATAATTACTTTCTTTATGATTTATTGATTTCAGCACTTTCCTTTTGCTTATTGGTTGCTTAGTTGTAGAAAACCCGATTTGTAAAGGATTTGCCATGTCACGGGAACGAGTACCAACACAGCACTTTGGTACGTAGTCTCAGATTCTGACTGTACAACAACTATGATGTGTGGTGGGAAAGTTAGGATTAGTTCGTAGTTATGGTTTTAAAAAATGGTTTATAAATTAATTTTTAGCTTTTTGGCACACTGGCCCATTTTCCTGGATTCATGAAATGGATGCCATGTGCACTATACAGTGCCTATAGAAAGTCTACACCCCCTTTCAAATTGTTCACCTTTTGTTGCCTTATAGCCTGGAATTAAAATGCATTAAAATAGTTTTTTTCATTTATCTACACATCCTACCCCACAACTTCCAAGTGAAAAAAATATTCTAGAAATTTGTAGAAAATTAATTAAAAATAAAAACTGAAATAGCTTGGTTGGATAAGTGTCCACCCCCCTTGTAATAGCAAACCTAAATTAGCTAAGGTGTAACCAATCGCCTTCAAAATCACACACCAAGTTAAGTGGCTTCCACCTGTGTTAAACTGTAGTGATTCACATGATTTCAGGATTAATTCAGCAGGTCCTGTAGGGTCCCTCTGCTGGGTAGTGCATTTCAAAGCAAGACTCAACCATGAGCACCAAGGCGCTTTCAAAAGAACTCCAGGACAAAGTTGTTGAAAGGCACAGATCAGGGGATGGGTATAAAAAAATATCAAAGGCCTTGAATATCCCTTGGAGCACAGTCAAGACAATTAAGAAGTGGAAGGTGAATGGCACCACCAAGACCCTGCCTCGATCAGGCCGTCCCTCCAAACTGGATGACCGAGCAAGAAGGAGACTGATCAGAGAGGCTACCAAGAGGCCAATGGCAACTTTGCAAGAGCTACAGGCTTTTATGGCCAAGACTTGTTAAAGTGTGCATGTGACAACAATATCCCAAGCACTCCACAAATCTGGCCTGTATGGTAGGGTGGCAAGAAGGAAGCCATTACTCAAGAAAGCCCACCTTAAATTCCGTTTGAAGTATGCAAAAAAAAAAACCACTCAGACGATTCTGTAGCCATGTGGCAAAAAGTTTTGTGGTCTGACGAAACTAAAATGGAACTTTTTGACCTAAATGCAAAGCATCACCCAAAAGCATCACCCAAAGAACACCATCCCTACTGTGAAGCATGGTGGTGGCAACATCATGTTATGGGGATGTTTCTCATCAGCAGGGACTGGGGCACTTGTCAGGATAGAAGGGAAAATGAATGGAGCAAAGTACAGAGAAGTCCTTGAGGAAAACCTGCTGCCCTCTGCAAGAAAGCTGAAACTGGGACGGAAGTTCACCTTTCAGCATGACAACATCCCAAAGCACACAGCCAAAGCTACACTGGAGTGGCTAAGGAACAAAAAGGTAAATGTCCTTGAGTGGCCCAGTCAGAGCCCCGACCTAAATCCAATCGAAAATTAGTGGCATGACTTGAAGATTGCTGTCCATCAACGCTCCCCAAGGAACTCTTCAGAGCTTGAACAGTTTTGTAAAGAAGAATGTTCAAATATTGCCAAATCTGGGTGTGCAAAGTTGGTAGAGACCTATCCCAACAGACTCGAAGCTGTAATTGCTGCCAAAGGTGCTTCCACCAAGTATTAACTCAGGGGGGTGGAGACTTATCCAATTATGATCTTTCAGTTTTGTATTTTTAATATAAAGTTTTTATTGAGAGAAAAATTATTTTCCCCTTAACAGTGTGGAGTATGGTGTGTAGATAAGTGGAAAAAATCCTCATTTAAATGCATGAAACTCTGAGGCACTGACACAACAAAATGTGAAAAAAGGTTCAAGGGGTTGTAGACTTTCTATAGGCACTGTATATATTATACTAGTTAAATGTAATCGACCCAATCGGGCCTGTGGTGCTTCATAACTACAGGCCAAACTGCGATTTCTACCAGCCCCGGGCTGCAGGGACATGGTTAATGTCGACCCCTGTTTGGTGTTTTTTACACAGGAAAGGCTGTTTTAAAAATATGTTGATTTTCGTGTCTGTCTTCCAAAAACATAACAAAGAACACTGCCTTCGTTTTTAAATCTTGTAAAGACAGAAAGTGCTAAACCAAGGTGTTCTTTATCAAAATCCCTCCCCAAAAATACTAAAAGCCTTTAGATTATATAAATTCTATTTGTTAAATATATTTGTCCCGTGTCCGTGTACCTCCAATGTTTTTTACTTTAAATGTGAAGTATGGAAGTTAATAATTGGATGTGTTTTGTCTTCGAATCCCTAGGTACCTCTACCTTTATGGAAGCCTTGGCAGCCAACGGAACAGATAGCATCCAAACTGCAGTCACTGGAGTAACTGCAGGAAAACGAAGATTTGAGGAAAGGCAGGCTTTTGACAAGAGGTTGCGGTTTAGTGTCCGGCAAACTGAAAGTGCTTACCGGTACAGAGACATTGTTGTCAAGAAACAGGATGGGTTTACACATATTTTACTCTCCACAAAGTCTTCAGAAAACAACTCATTAAATCCAGAAGTGAGTAAAGATATTATTTTTAATTAAAACAGCTGAGAGATTTGATTGTTGGTGCTGCCTTTTATATTTTTGAGTAAAACTGTATGAGTTTTATTTCCTGCAGTCACATTCATTCAAACACGTACACCAAAGTATATATTGAAATTAGGGCTGTCACTGGATTGAATCAGCTAATTTATGGGCATTAGTTGATTAACCGGTAGATTAATCCGTGCACATTTTTAATAAAGGTAACAATCTTATCGCGGCTGTCCTGCATGTAATAATAAAACATCTTCAGAATCTACAGATAGTGGACAAAAAAATGGAAACACCAATGTAAAGTCACTTAATAGGGCATTGGGCCACTATGGTATCCTGCTCTGTGGAGTTCTTGGCGGACCGTTTTTGATGAAACTGGTTGCTCGCGCCCCAGGTTGAAATTTGCAGTCAGTTGATCTGCAGTTGCTTGTCTGTTTTGCCTTGCACTTCGAATTAATGCACGGATATCACGATCCTGGAGTATGCGCTTCCGCCCACTGTTGCCCTTTGCTGATGATGTCTTTCCCTTGGAGTTCCATGCTGACATCATCTTAGACGCCGCTGCTCGTGAAACATCAGCAAGTTGAGCTTCCTTGGTCACGGAAACTCCTGCCAAACGTGCCCTAACATTCACCCCTCTTTCAAAGTCACTGAGGTCTTCTCTTGCAGCCATGCTAGCCATAATTATAGGCAACCAGGCCTGTCCAGCATTTTTATACATTACCCTAAGCATGCTGGGATGTTATTTGCTTAATTAACGCATGAGCCACACCTGTGTGGAAGCCCTTGCTTCAATGTACTTGGTGTCCCTCATTTACCCAGGTGTTTCCTTTTCTTTTGTCCATTACCTGTATATATATATATATATATATATATATATATATATATATATATATATATATATATTTTCCCCTAGAAAATTACAAAGGCCCCGGTGGTGGTGGTGGGGGGTGCACAGATGTCGTCTGTGCAGCTTATTTTTTGTGGTTCGGAGAAAAAAACAGCCATGGCCTTTTACCTTTGACCATCCCTGCATGAATGCGGACACATCTTATGTGGTGGTCTGACTTCATGTGTGCATCTAGAGTATCTTGCCTGTAATTACTACAAGGAACCTCAATAAATTCTCTCAGATGTGCCTCTTTTGACAGGTTGTCTGTGCTGCCTGCACAATCAGCAGGACATTCCTAAAGGTGACAACATAAGACATTAAATCCCCAGGCTGTGTTTCAAACACTCACGTCTTTGATATTTAACAAGTTTGATTTGCCTTACATTAATACGTCAACACACAAATCTTAATTCGTGCAAGCGAACTGAAAATTGATCATTGGAGGAAGTGTCAAAATAAGTGAAAATACTCTCCCATATGGATTATTAACAGCATTATACTTTTTCATTGGTAATTTACTCTATTCACATCGTATAATCGTTAGTTACACAAAGCATTTCCTTTACAGTTACAAATCAATCAACCTATTATTTTTTAGGTTGTAAACATAACATGGTCAGTGTTATACAGCCAGGGCCTGTACCTGGGGTCCTTTACCCATTCCTCATTCCATCCCGAGAGGCAATGTTTACTGCGAGACTCGCTCCTTACAGTGGCAGACGTACATGCTGACCTAACAGATCCGCCGCTGCGCTGCTCCTCTGAGCTAATAGCTCCGCAGCTACTGGTTGATAGAGAGTGACACGGGAATGAAACTTCAGTCCTGTCACTTAAATCATTTTAACCATTTGTGAGAGTGAGAATCTCGCTGGGTATCGTTTGATTTATATTAGAACATTAGGAAATATCTAAGATTTATTTTACTCTAAAATTAGAAAGAGATCAACTGCAGAAACATTTAGTTTTCGTGCTTACATCAGATATCTGAAAACGTGTGAATTGTTTATTTACCAATATCGTATGTTTTGCGTTATGGAAAAAAATGATGCATCGATGGTAGAAAAACCACCATCGTCCCAGCCCTATTACTTTCAGACCGTCAGGCCTAATTCTGATTAAATGTCAGTAAATTTCGATAAAATTGAATCATTTATCTCTGTGTATGTAGCTTCAATATTTCCCCAAATATTAGTAACTTATCTAGTTAGCTACCTATTGGAGATGATGGTAATAACATGATCCAACCAACATTTTGTACTAATTTGCTCACGATATTCATGTCATGATTAAAGTTACACTGTAGATGTTGCAAATGTTAAAATATTAATAAGCAACAAATTATATTTTGTAATGTAATTGCTTGAGCTGGAATCAAACTCATTTAGGCTACTTGCGCTAGGTGTGTATATATTGTTTTAAAATTTAACTGTGTTGGTGAGAGAAAAAATCGTTATGAAACTTACCCGAGTACCTGTAAATGATAATCCGCTTCTTGCATTGTGTATCATTTCTCACCCAATCATATTTCGATGCGATAACTGGCCACTTCTTGCATTGGCCGTAATTTCACAGCCAATCATATTTCAGTACAATCACAGGGTCATTCACATGACATGAACACCAAATATGTCCTGTTACGCAGGGGGTGGGGAGGCGATGCGAGGCAGTGCAGGAGCCTTGCTGAGCCTGTTCCGCTAAAACAAATCTGAAAACTAACTTCAGACGCACAATTATGATTTTTTTTTTTTCAATTATGTTTTTTTTTTTCCAGTTTTGTTACAGAATCTATCAAATGCACAGATTCCAATACATTGTTATATTAATTCTTTTTTTAAGGGATCGGTGCCACAAACAGGAAATCCAATTTTTTTTCTTTTTAATTCCCCTTCTGTTGACAAATTACATAAACAGTTGATTTGCGTAAAAGTGTAATGGTAATTTTAAAGCCTATACATAATTCATTTATACTTGTATGTTCTCTGAATTAAAATCGTGTTATACGTATTCACAGTCGCCTTCTAGAGCGTTCTGTTTATTATGGACTTTTGCTTTTTTACTGCATTCAGTAACTGCATCTACAGTAATTCTGAATGTTTTAATTTCCAATGATAAAGCATTGAACTTGTGTTTTTGTGGTATAGCAATTTTGTTTGGCATAATTATTTACATATCACGATTTTCTCATCCAGTTCCTCCAAATAATTCCAAATGTGGTTTTGCCTCATTCCTTTGTTTAGAGATGCAATTTTATTAAAAATATATAACAAACGTCATAAACGCTTTTCTTACCCGTGTGGACTGAACCATACCACACCCGCTACAGCATGAACACACAGTGCACCAATGAAGCGCCAGATCGACTGAGAATAAAAACCGACCCCAGTGTCAATCGTTCTGTTGCACCAATTAGAAAAACTACTAGGAGGAAATTGCCAAACCCCTTCCTTTTTTATAATATCCGCCCTTACTGTGGCACCATAACAGTCGGAAACGAGTCGGACTGCTGTATAGGATGATAAATTATTAAAATGAATACATTAAAAAATATGTGTTTGGTAAAATTTGTCACGTGAGCAGTTATATGTCTAGCATATTATTCTTCGTTTTACCACTTCTTTAGAGTTTATACATTTTAAACATTTAAAATTCCCGTTCCTAGTGTGTAGTCTAAATGTTTGTCATTTCAGTTTCTTTTAGTATTTCTAAATTCAGCACTATGGACTCTTTAATAGTTTTATAATGGTATTTTAAAACCAGGTGTGGATACATTTGTATATATATGTTTCTGTCATAAAGTTTTAAAGCAAAATGTAACAAGGCAATATGAGGGAGTATATTTTATTGGAATCCTAAACGACATGTTCAATCCACACACACACACACACACACACACACACACACACACACACACACACACACACACACACACAAAAAACATTTCCATGACCATTTCCATTTTTAAATTATTAATCAAATATTAATTGATTTTAACATACATAGCATGGCAATATAATATTTGAATGTTGCATTCGCAAACACAAGTACATTTTGGATATTTGTTTTCTAGGGGTAAGTTAAATTTGAACACTGTAATAAGTATTTTAATTAATTTTCGTGTCTTAATAAAAGCAGGACGACAGTTCCCAATTTATGCAAATACATTTAATAAACAAATCCAGAGATGAAAAATCTCAGCTGATTGGCCTCTTTTCCTCAGTCCCCCGGGGCTATTGATGTGATCAATGCAGATCCAGGGCGGAAAAAAATGTTCCCTATGTTTGTTTGTTTGTTTGTTTGTTTGTTTGTTTGTTTTAATCTTTCATTTTTTAAAGTTATTAAACATTTGTGACAGTTGGTGAGGTGCATTTATTTTATTTTTACATAAAACAAACAAATTGAAACAATAAGGCACAATGACATTTAAAGCAGTTGTTTTTACATTACGTACCCCATTGGTGCTTGCAGGCGTCTATCTTGGCAAGTTGCTATTTCATTGGTTCACAAACAAGTACTGTGAATTAAACAGTTATGGTGCAGTTCTACAGTTCACATTGCAGGAAATGGTAAAAATAATGGAATGAAAGGAAGGTGCTGGCAAAAAATTAAGATAAATATATATATTTATTTTCTGTTTCACTTGTGAAGCGAGCGAAAGTGGAGGTTTGATCGTGGACATTGTTGACAAACCCTGTAGACCCCCACTCTCCTGGAATAATCCATACATTAGGCATGGATTCCAGATTCCTGCCACTTGTCAGCTTTTTTACTTCTCATTTTATCTCTGCAAATCTTTAAAACTACAAATTACTTTTGTTTTTTCAAGTTACAAAATGCTATAAAAAAAAATCATATGAGCATTGTCAGAACAGGCGTTCAAAATATATTCAGATATGTATTAATGATGCATTTCATCAGAAACATTTACACAAAAATGAATTCCTATCTTTATGCGCCATTAAATTCAATAACTGTAGTTACCATATGTTCTGGAAGAGGAAAGTTCAAACCGAAATCTTGGCTTCAAAAACAAATCCCTCGATGAACATTGTTTTGCAATTGGATCCTTTATGGATTTCATAGAATTAAACTCGGATGAAAAGCGATGTTCTGTCCTTCAAACCAAGGTGATTTAGTAGGCATGGCTCAGCACTTTAAAGAATTTAACGTGAAGCAATTACTGTAATTGTTTTAGTTTTAGTTTAGGTTGCAATTTTGGTTTAGTTGTATGAAAGTTGTTTTTCCTCAGTGTTCCAGTTGAAGTTGCTTTCACTTAGAGATTTAGTGCTTCGTGTATCATAAAGTCTCCTTGCAGTGCAGGAACAGAGTTTTTAGAAGAGGCAGTTTTTTTTTTTTTTTTTAAGGAGAGAGCTTATTTTTTATTTCTTATAAGAGAGCGAGTTAATCCACATAATTCTAACCTAAACACATGATTCTAACCTCTACGGAAGTTGACAGGAAATCCAACACATCCAATCACACTAAGGATTACTAACATCCAATGAAAAGCGCAGTTTTTGTCACAATGTCATTTACTAGAAGTCCGTGCTTGTCCTGGGCATATGTTTCCCAAATCAAAATGGCTCCTTATTACCATATTCTTAAATGACTGGGCAACCGCAAACAGAGGCGGCCCTGGTAACTCCAATTAACCTTCAAAGAAACATAACTCTCTCAACAAATATTTTATTATTTGTTAAGAATGTGTTATGTTTTTCTAAAAAAGCATTAGTCAGTAGGTTTTAATCTTGAAGTTTAAACAATTGTCTTTTAAAACTTTGTAGTTTTATTAACCGTTTCAGGACCATGCATGTTTCATTTAGATGCTCCCCTAGGACCAGGTGTTTTTTGGCTGTAGTTGACTCTCTTCGTATAACAATTCACTAAAAAGCTGTTTATTACAGTAGCATCTTGCAAATGGTGTCCTTTTTTTCAGAACACTCTGGGGAACATTTTAAAGTGCTTCAGAAACGATATAAACGTTTTCACTTTTTTTTCAACACAATATTTCGTTTTTTGTTGTTTTTTTGTTTTTGTTTTTTTAAGTAATTTTTATTATGTATTCTGCTTAGATTCTATGACCCGAGGGACCGTACAATACTTCCTGAAAGTTTTGTTGAAAAATATTGATGTTTGGGCAAATTATAGGACATTGTTTCACCTGAGTGATTGCAATGACATAATACACTTTTATTCTCAGGGTCTATAAGCAGTAATGGACACTACTTTCGATTTTATTTTCTTAAAATAAATATTTATAAATAAAATAATAGTTTCATTATTATCAGTAATAAGGGAAAAACATGCCTGATATATATTTAGTTCATGAAATAGTATATGCTTCTAACCACTTGTTTCTTGATATTTATAGATGTTGTAAAATCATATATATTAAAACAAATGAGACAGAATAAATGTTCTAATATAATTGTCAAATACATCCGATTTACAGTGTTTCCCCTTTTTTATTATTTCTAAACAAGTTTCTGTGATGTTTTGTTTCAGCTTTTGTCTCTTCCTGGCTGCTGTAAACAGTCTCCGCCCTTTAGACACTAAATGCCCCTCTCAGTGACGTCACATGAAAAAAAAAAATTTCAGGAAGTGAACATCAGTCCCTTCCCTATCCACTGATGTGTGTTTCAAGCCTGTACTGCAAAGTACGCTGGCCCTGTAAGTCATTAAAACAAAGTGCTTTTTTTATCGTGTTTACACGATCGCGGTCCTAGAAGCCCACTTCAGTATGATTGTGTTAACACGATCCCAGTCCTTAAAGGGTTAAAGGTTCATTTGTTTTTGTTGATTAATCTAATAGTAATTCATAGCCCAAATGTACAATGTTTTGAAATAAGAGTTCACAAGAATTTTCTTTATTTTTAATGAGGTTTAAACCTCTGCATTCTTCGTTCAAAATTAAATCTTTTAGCACCAGTTCAACACAACCGCCATATTCCACCAGAGGGCGATGGTACTCTGTCTGAATGTCTTTCAATAGATTGTAAATTACCATTTTGTGGTCTGCAGTACCATCTGTTTTAATTGAACTCTGATCCTGTGTTTACAAAAGTATAAACAATTGAGGGGGTTCTCCCAGACAATGTCTGAAAGCATTGAGTGTGTTGTCCTGTAAAATTGCAGAGTTTGTAATTCTTGGAGAGAATACAATATATTTGATTTATATAAATCCTTGTAGAATGGACATTGTATTTATTTATAATCCAAGGCTGGCAATGGAACGTGAAACAAGCAATGTGATTGGTCGAGCAAAGTTCCAGTTGTCCGTATATAGGATGGGTGGATACAGACAGTTGGAGCCTTGTCACATATTCGAAATCACTGCACTGCGTCACAGAATTTAAAGTACCGGTAGCCATCTTGTTTATAGTTACAGGTGTACAGCTGTAACTATAAAACTGAGTGACCAATTATCAGGAAAAAAATCCCAAAAGAGCAGACTTCCGGTGGCTTCCACCCAAGATGGCGGTTTAGCTCGAGAGCTCCTACACTCATCGCCCGATTTATTATAAAATACACATATTATTTCAGTGAAGGGCACTTCTTGCTCTTAGAATTACAGAATAGAGACACCAGAGAAAAGGGATTCGTCGACTATGGACCCGAACACCCCCTCCACAACTACAAAAATCAAGGGTAGAGCCAGAAAGCAGATACTTATCTCTGATGATGCAGCACCGAAGGTAACGGAGCTCAACCATGAGGATTCACAGGGCCAGACACTGCCCTGGCTAACAGAGACACCGCTTAATTCGCTGAGAGATTTCATTGTGGGATGCATCAAGGAATGTTTGAAGAGCGAAATCATCGCGGACATCAAAACTCTTTGTGCCAAAATGAAGTCTATCCAGGCTCGTCTCCAGCAAACAGAGGAGAAGATTATCGCTACTCTCTCCTCTCTTGATAAGCAGAACAAGCGAGTAGATATTCTTCAGGCTGCCCAGTGCCAAAACCGGGCTAGCATTAAAGAATCAGATATGGAGATTTCCTTAAATCTTGCCTGACTGAGTTGGAAGATAGAAACCTCCGCTCAAATTTGTGGATCGTTGGCTTGCCGGAGGGTACCGAGGGGGGTGACCCTATTGACTTCCTACAAAAATCCATACCACTGTGGCTGCCCTCTGTGACCAGGCCTATTGAAATTGAAGGGCTCACCGCATTTATGATGGCTCTAGCGCTTGGAGAGACAGAGCTCGCACCTTTATTTTTAAACTACTTTGTTATACTGATCGGCAGCTCATCCTCCGGGCTGCCAGAAATTTAGACACACCACCTCGGCAGGACAGCAGCTCTCTTCTTTTTTTCCTTGGATTACTTTGCTTTCACTGCCCAGCGAAGAAAGAGTTTCGCCCTGGTTCAGAAATCTCTCAGGCAGCTTGGAGCTCAGAACTTTCTGCTGTACCCGACAAAATTGAAGATCATTCACGATGGCCAAATCCAGTCTGTTCAATTCAGCACAAGAGGCGGAAAGATATGTCTCAGGGCTACAGATGTCTTATACCCAACCTATGGAATAAATACATCACTATCAACAATGGAGTTGGATATTTACTTTTTTCCCTTTTTTGGCTTTTGAATAATAAACTGCTGCATCTGATCTGCTTCATTGGAACTGAACAGTTATTGTTAACGAAGTGAGTTACATTGATATGGGGGATGGGGGGGGGGGGGATAACGTGTGTGTGTGTGTGTGTGTGTGTGTATTATATATATATATATATATATATATATATATATATATATATATATATATATATATATATATTCAATGGCAAAGTAATGTTAAGGTTTGTTTGCAAATGTCCAAAAGGTTAGGAAATTGCAAGTTAAGATAGCCACGCAGCCTTAACTCTGCACCCTTATGTGTATGTTTCCTGTCACACTTGACATCATCAATGACATGGGCAATGACATCACTAAGCGCATGACAAATTCTTCCCGAAGACTGGCCATACGGAAGTCACTGTGATTGGTAACATGTTCAGTAACTGCATTCCCACAATCTTTGCTGTCAAGCTCATTATTTCACCTGTGTTCTAAATAAAACCAATTAACTCAGAATACAGTAGAGCTAATTAATTAGCCATATTAATTTAGCCATATTCCTCCAAACTCTAATACTGGAATCCACAACATTGGCTTTCTTGTATGAACTACACTGTTTCACATGGCAAAAGGAGTCACTGCATTTTCTACAGTATTATTATTCATTTTATTTTTGCACTGTTACCCATTCTTCTTTCAGACTTTACAGTTCAGTAAGAATTCTTGCTAACATAATCTTATGGCTGGAAGCCAATTATGACATTGAAATGTTTAGGTACAATTGCAGATTTCTGCAGTTCAATGAAGTACATAAAGCAGAAGTGGATTGTAATGTGTGGAGTTTATGCTTCCAAGAAACATAAAACACTGCTTTGTGTACCACAGTATACATGGAGCAGCAGTATACCATACTGTACTACAGAACATTCATTTTCTATTTCACTGGCGTCTTCTGAGTGAAATGTAATGGAGAGTGTTATCTTACATGTAGGGTTTCACATATTGCATGTCCCATCCATTTTCAGGTACTCCTTTCCAAACATCAAATACTCATCACTACATACCTCAACATGAATTACACATTTCTGAGTATATGGACATCTGAGTATAAGCACATTTCGACAGCAAAGATAATGCAGTTACTGAACATGTTACCAATCACAATGACTTCTGTATGGCCAGTCTTCGGGGAGAATTTGTCATGTGCTTAGTGATGTCATATGTGATGTCAAGTGTGACAGGAAACATACACATAAGGGTGCAGAGTTAAGGCTGCGTGGCTACCTTAACTTGCAATTTCCAAACCTTTTGGACATTTGCAAACAAACCTTAACGTTACTTTAAAGAAGTTTGTAATGTATTGTTTTTTTTTTTACTGGCTTTAGACAACTCGCTGCGAGTAGTAATTATTTTCTCAATTCAGGCTGATTGATTATCGTCATCAGCCATGTCTTATACTTTAAAAAAATATATTGTTATTCACCCATTTCATTAGCAAAAGTTAAATGACTTTATTTTACTTGTGGATGTTCTACTGCTGTCTGATACATCCTTATTTCAGGGGTTTCTTAAATCAACACAAATGATTAATAACAGCTTTTACCCACCTGTCAGTAAATTACTTCGCGTTGTGAAGAAGGTCTCTTTCAAGATAAACATTCTGTCGCAGTTGAGGAACAACTTCGTGGACCAGCGCGCACTGTTAATTTAAAAAATCTCAAACTTCCTTTGGCAGCGATATATAGTAAACAAATAGCAGAAAGTGTTAATGTATGTGCTTAAATATGGAATATATAACACGCATACATATAATAGTATGCATTTGTATTTTATTCTATTTGACATTATCTTCTCTTTTTTTTTTTTACAAGATCATAACCATTTACAGTATTGCGTTTACAAGTATTGACAGACTTCTTTCTTTTCTCGTATCCAGCAGGCAGTATGTATTTATTTTATATGAATCAATGTGTTCCTCAACGAACAAGAGTTTTGTTCAAGCCAGACCATGTAAAGCTGTCAATCAGATCATTAGTTTAACAAAGCAAATTACTTTGATAGAAACAAATAATCACAAACCCAATAACAACGATCTTCAATAAACAAAAAGCAATTGGAGTTTAAAATAGGAGATGTCATAACAAATACATTGTAGTCTTTATTATTTTGTATCCATTTGGTAGACGGCTTTATCCTAGGCTTACGTTTTATTGTTTAACTAGTGCTTAATTTGAGCCAAGGCTCTCCAGGGCTGAGCCACGGCACCTCTTGGTTTCCCCCTTTAGTTATGAAAGTTTTATTATTTTTCGCTGGAGAGCAACAATACAACCCAGCTAACAGGGTAATACTGTAAAGTGCCACTGCATTATCTGTTTCACTTGTTTCTTTCTCTGACCTCTGACGCTGTGTGTGTGTGTGTGTGGAATGGAACACTGACAGTTTTGATGAACTCCTGACCGTATCATAAAGTGAGAGGGGGTGGGGGGAACGTATTTCCTAAATAAACAAATTATTATTAGTTTCCCAAGTACTGAAGGCACAAACACTGATTACCAGTTTTATCCGGGCAGAAACACAGATCTGACCTGTGTGTGCTGAACTATAGGCTATTCAATGTCTCCCTATTCAGTGAAAAACGGTCGAAAGCAACGCTGCCAAGCACTGACGTCAGACAGAAGTGACATCAGACCATTATCTTTTTTGGTTCAATTTCAGTAAAACCAGGACCCCCCCGAAAATATGAATACGCCGTTGCACATCTACACTCCCGGGACTATGTGTATGCCAAGTGTGATTCCTTAATTAGCAGTTTTTTTTTTTTTTTTTTGATATACAGGTGTATACAAAAGCGTCTTAATTATTATTATTTAGTTTTATTTATTTTTTAAAACAGCTGTTTTTATCGCCACGCTGTATCTCAAAAAGTATTTCACCAAATACTACCCCGTTCACAGGGTTTGTTGAGCCTGTCAATCCGACCACACACACCAATTTTCATGCATATCGATGGGGATTTTTGAACGGGTTGTAAAATCGACTTTAAACAGAACCTTCGTTCAAACCTTAACTATGTCTGCACTACCGCGCAGACATAATATATACAGTATATTAATTGCATTATTTTTTTGGGACCTCCTTATGGTTGTAATTATTTGCTCTATGTCTTTACCCTCCTGAAGTGTATTATGGGTGGTTGGGTTTTGGGTGTGGGTTTTGCATCTTTGTTTGAAACCACGGAAGATGATATTTTTTGTTTTTGTTCTGGCAATGAGGGTCACGGCAGCGTTATGAGCTGCGGCTTCTCTCAGCTAGTCAGTTTTATTAAAATAGTTTTATATGTTTGTTTTTGTATCTTAGATTGCATTTAGTAATATACAATCAATTGAGAGCATTCTGTTATACAATTGTGGGGCCTTTTAAAGCATTTTATACTTTCGTTTTATTGGATCTGTCTGATTCTAATTTCAGAATATGTTTACTTCTCTCACTGCTGTCTGTTAATTGTGTGATCCTTGTTATATGTGCTCAGTTTACAGGGAACAAGTTGTCCTTTACTGGCGATTTATAAACCTCCTTAATGGCTAATTATAATATTATGTCCTGGAACGTACATGATCTTAACTCGCCCATTAAAAGAGCCAAATGCTTAGATTTTTTACAGCGTAAAAACATTAAAATTGCCTTAATTCAGGAGACCCATCTCAAATCTGCTGACTTTCACAGATTTCAAAATAAACATTATAAAGTCATTGCTCACTTCTGTGCTTTGAATAAAACAAAAGGGGTATTGATTGTGGTTGACAGAAAGATAAATATTACCATTAATGGTTGTAGTAATGATACTGAAGGCCGTTTCTGCCAAGTAATGACAGCGCTTAACAGTGTTAAATTATGCTTAGCATCAGCTTATGCACCCAATGTTTTTGATCCTCAGTTTTTTGAGAACATCAGGCTCAAACTATCAGGATTCCTTGACTGTGCACTTATTGTTGGGGGAGAGTTAACTTGACTTTCAACTCCGCTCTTGATACTTCATCACAGGGCACTGCCCTGTCCTCTACCTCTGCCTCCAAATGCTTTCAAAACTTTACACAAAACCTAAATGTATATGATGCATGGCGTTTGAGAAACAATGGTGTTACGGACTTGACATTCTTTTCACATAGACATAAAACATACTCTCGCATCGACTACATTTTTATTTCCCCAACTATTATGCGTAACATTATTTCAACAGATATACTGTCGGAATCACGCGTGCTAAACGCTGGCGTTTTAACTCATTCCTACTCCAGAATGAAGATTTCTTAAAATATCTTGCTGAGGGTATGAGAGACTTCCTAGAAATTAACTCTAATACTGCAAGCAACCCCCATTCATTATGGGAGGTTACTAAGTGCTTTATTAGGGGTTGCTGTACTGGTTTTTCTTCTAACCTGAATAAAACACGCAACAAAATGATCTCCCAGTTAGAAGCTATAATTTTGAAGTTAGAAACGGAACAAAAATTCAACTCCTTGGAGAGTAAAGCAAAACACCTAGCCACTTTAAAGAGCGAGTATAAAAATCTTACCAGCGTTGGAGCAGGATTCCTGGTACACAAGACAAGACAGCTCTATTATGAGCATGCAGAACGACCCAGCAGATTACTTGCATTACGATTAAAACGCTCCGAACACCTAGCTTTGATTGATTAATGTTGTACTTTCTAAACCACAGCAGGTTAACTAAGTCTTTCAAGAATTTTATTCACAACTTCACACCTCTGAAGCTGATGCAGACTTGGCTAAAATTTTTAAGTCCATTGGAATTGCCTCATTTAACTGTTGAACAGGCTGAGCTCTTGAATACTCCTTTAACTTTGCAAGAGTTGGAGGCACCAACTCGAACTATGCAGAAGCAAAAGTCCTCTGGGTTGGATGGCATTCCTCCTGAGCTGTTGCTGGCAGTATGGAATCATTAATACTCAATTCCATACATTTTTAATTGCAAAATGGCTCTTTCCATAGAGATCAGAAATCGGCTTTGATTTCGTTGCTTGTTAAAAAAGGAAAAGACCCTTTAGAATGTTCTAGCTACAGGCCCCTTTCACTTTTAAACTCAGACCTAAAATTATTTGCAAAGACTCTCTCTAGGCGGTCTGAGAAATGCATAGGTAACATAATACATCACGATCAGACAGGTTTTTTTGAGGGGCCGCTTTGCTTCAGACAACATGCAACGTCTCTTTCATATTTTAGATCAAGCCCTGCATCAACTTGCCTCTTGCGCTATGTTCTCTCTGGATGCTGAGAAGGCATTTGATCTCCTAGAATGGAATTACCTGTGGGCTGTTCTAGAACGATTTGGCTT
This sequence comes from Acipenser ruthenus, assembly GCF_902713425.1. Classification (NCBI taxonomy): domain Eukaryota; kingdom Metazoa; phylum Chordata; class Actinopteri; order Acipenseriformes; family Acipenseridae; genus Acipenser; species Acipenser ruthenus. The sequence continues at coordinate 68,991,935 of NC_081192.1, forward strand.
TGGTCATTCCTTTATAAATATGATCCGCACCTTATACAACAACCCTACTGCATGCGTGCAGACTGGGTCAGTGTTATCCCCCCAGTTCTCGCTTGGCAGAGGTACTCGACAGGGCAGTCCATTGTCACCATTGCTATTTGTCCTTTCCTTAGAACCGCTGGCACAAGCTATTAGACAAAGTACCAATATAGCTCCCATCACTATACAGGGCTCCAAGCATCATATATCACTCTATGCTGATTATTATTTATTATTATTTGTTTATTTAGCTGACGCCTTATCCAAGGCGACTTACAGAGACTAGGGTGTGTGAACTATGCATCAGCTGCAGAGTCACTTACAATTACGTCTCACCCGAAAGACGGAGCACAAGGAGGTTAAGTGGCTTGCTCAGGGTCACACAATGAGTCAGTGGCTGAGGTGGGATTTGAACCGGGGACCTCCAGGTTACAAGCCCTTTTCTTTAACCACTGGACCACACTGCCTCCTGTGATATACTTTTGTTCCTATCTGATATTTCCAATTCAGTCCCCAGTGTATTAAATCTATTTAATAATTTTGGTAAACTCTCTGGATATAAAATAAATTGGTCCCTCCTCATATCCCTATTCGGCCACAGGTTTTACATATTTGGGCATTAAGATATCTCCTAATTTCCAGCAGATTCGTAAAGAAAATATGCTTGAAGCTCTAAATAAAATCAAAGCAGATTTGACTAGATGATCTGCATTACAGGTTACATTACACTGTAGGATCTCCATTATAAAAATGATCCCCATTTCACTCCCACAAAAGTGCTTTCTGATGTGACTGGTGTGAAAGTGCCGCTGAGTCCCCGACTGCTCCTTCTCAGTGATGACTCCAAAATTAACGTTAACCATCAAAATCTTCGAATTTTGTTGGCAGGCCTAACAGCAGCTAAAAAGTCAATCTTACAAGGCTGGATGGAGACTGAGATGCCCTTAGATCGCTCTTGGTTGTTTTCATTTACAGATATTGTGCTTGTGGAGAGAAGTACTGCTAGATTACACCATGCCAGTGTAAAAACTATAACTGTATGATCAGATGCTTTTTCTTATCTCAGAAATTTGCTCAATTAGGCCCCCCTTGTTTTTTTCTTTTTTTCTTTTAAAATATGTATGTGTGCATACATATAATATATATGATTATTATTATTTTGGATTATTAATTTATTTTGTGTTCCTGTTACTGTATTACTTTGTACATTTTAGAGCTCCCAATATTTTTAATAAATACAGATTTTGGATGTTGATGAACAATTAAATGAACCAGCTCTATATATAGTTGTAGTCAACATTTTACATACCCTAATGTAAATAAAAAAGCAAAAGTTTTGCTTTTTTGGAAGAGGAAAAAAGTATTTATTTATTTATTACAGCAATTTTGTTGCAAAAGTATTCATACCCTGACAAGGAAAAATAAATTAATAGCTAGTTGAGGCAAATTAAGCAATAAGTTTGACTCCAGCATTTGTCTATCTTTTAGCTGCCAACTCGTCCCATTTGACATCACTGCATCCTCTCTTGCTTATATGATGATGATGATGATGATTATTATTATTATTATTATTATTATTATTATTATTATTATTATTATTATTATTATTTCTTAGCAGACGCCCTTACTCAGGGCGACTTAGTCGTAAACAAAAAATACATTTCAAGAATTGAATACAATTAAGAGCAAGATAAAATACAATGACTTCAGTTCTAGTAAGTACAAGTATATATGACAAAATACGATTCAATATCGGAGCAGATAAGTGTCAGTGATAGTTACATCAGGATACGATTAAATGCAAAATACTACAGATTGAATAACACTTGTGGCAGATTACAGTACAGTACTCTGTAAAGTACAGGATTAAATGCAGCAAAGTAGGGAGCAGATAAGTGCAAGTAAAGCGCATTAGGGAAGAGTGATAAAGTGTCCAGAGGGAAAAGAGGAGTTCTGCAGGTGCTGTCTGAAGAGGTAAGTCTTGAGGAGGTGCCAGAAGGTGGTCAGGGACTGGGCAGTCCTGACATCTGTAGGAAGGTCATTCCACCACTGCGGGGCGAGGGTGGAGAAGGAGCGGGCTCTGGAGGCAGGGGAGCGTAGAGGAGGTACGGCCAGTCTTCTAGTGCAGGAGGAGCGGAGAGGCCGAGTGGGGGTGTAGGGAGAGATGAGGGTCTGGAGGTAGCTGGGTGCAGTCTGGTCAAGGCATCTGTAGGCGAATACAAGAGTATTGAACTGGATGCAAGCCGTGATTTGGAGCCACCAGGAAGTTCATTTAGATGGTAATCTCTAAGCACAAACTTCTTATAGCAGTTCACAAAAACTTCAATGTGTTGCTATTCTCAGAAAAACTGTTAGTTGGAAAGTACACAGGCCCCTTTTTAGTTATAGAAAGTTAAGTGTGTAGTCTGGCTCAAAATCTTATTTTGAAAGCAAACAGGCTCTTTTCTTCTGGGTCAAGCAGAACCCCATCTCCTTCTGTCTTCTCTAACTGAGAACTCCACATTTTTCATTCACGGTGAAAGTCTTGCTTCAGTTCCCTTCTTTTCCAAGGCAGGTGGGAGGACTGGTGCAGGCCTCCAGTATCCAGCATTGCATGTATGCTGAATCCATTCCGACTGGCTCCTGTAATGTATTGAAACGTCCTCTGTATCCTTCTTACACTGTATACATTCTGAGCTTTCAGCAGCTGCCCATTCTACATGATTTTTATACGTGACACAGGTTGCCCTCACTATTTCTTTTTCGTCAGGGATATGGATCGGCTCTCCTGGGCTAATTCTGGTATAAGCATGGTACCATTTGGGAAAACAGGCTGAACAATTTCACTTTTTAACTGTGCCCTGTCTTTTTGGACATCTGTCACAATTACAATCTTTGTGTCTCGGAGAGGCCCGCATCTTCCTGGAACGTATTACCCTTAGCCCAAACCTATGTGAATCTCCTGCAGGACAGTTATGAAAGGTACTGTACTTATCCATCTCAATCTGTTCACAAATGCACCATTCTGGGCACTCCATGAGCCATTTTAATTATTTTAACATAATATTGGCTCACTTCCATGTCTCCAAACTGCCACACCTCAGCATTGTAGTTACAATCAGTAGGTATTTGCAGCACTAAATTAGACAGAGAGCCTGCCTGAACACCAGTGTTTACTTTGTATATTTTCCACACCTTGCCAGGCCTATGGATCTTACCTAGCTCTGTGACAGTGCGAAGTGACCAGTCTTCGCTGGGGACTCTGAAGGAAGCTTCACATTGACTCTGGTGCTCCCCTGGGTTAGGGAGGCAAAACCGGCAAACTCTTTCTTCTCATCGCACTACAGCGAACCCTGCTGGCCAGGCGCCCAGTGAACTCAAAGGCGGACACCTGCAGGGCTGGCCTTTGTCCTCCAGAGGTCGGCAGCTCACTGACATCCGCTCTCGAGATCCTTGGTGAAAAAGGAAGCTGGCTTGGTCGTGTGATCGGAGGACTCACGCTGAACCATTAGGTCTCCTGAGCCAGGGGAATTGTGGCGGTGAGGGGAAAAACAATTGGGCATTCCAAATTGGGAAAAAATCAGGGGTAAAATAATAATTTGAAATTGACACACTAAATTTATAATTAAAAAAAAAAAAAAAAAAAAAAAAATAGGTGTGTGAAAAGATAGCGTCACGGCCAAGGATGATGAATGGCAAGAAGCAGACCCTGTGCTTGGACTGAGAGCACATCCTGTTGCACTCAGCTTCTCCCTCAACTAACCAACAACCCCCCCACAAACACTCCTTTCTCCTCTTTTATACCATGTGGCCAGGGGTGATTGACAATCATACATCCAATCACCACCTAGCCACATACCACACTTTTCCATTCAAACAATCACACAATTCATCTCTTAAACAATTAAACACTTTCCTTCACCACACACCCACAAACATGTGCACCCATGTGCAGAGCCTCTGTTCTGCACACATTCTCCCCCTACTCTGTCACAGGCTGGCAGTATTGTTTGAACTACCGAAGTGCAGCTCCGTCCTAAATTTCAGCATTACACCACTGAATTGGAATGTAAGCAGAGACACATTCAAAACTAGACCTGGTAAGCAGAAAATATATCCCACGCTAGATATACCTAAGCTCGTGGTATAAACGAATATCAAGTGTCTAATAAAGTATAATCATTTACACTTTCTCCATGGTGGTGTAGAGGCATTTCGTGGCAGGTACTTTCCAAGATGTTCTGTATTTTAGATTTTTCAGTTTGTAATATTTTAATCATGCATGAAAATAAAGACCCACCTGTTCAGTTTTTGTTTACTGTACTGTATTTCAGACTAATACCACGTTTCCGTGAACCCACAGAACACCCCGCCCCCCTCTCCGTTTCATGTTTTTAAATTACTCGAGTTGGCTCCCAATTCGGGCCGGAGCCCAAATTCTCTGGTCCGACTTCTCTCCTCGGGCTGGGCTGAATTCCAAAGTCTGAATCTGTGAGGAAATTGCATCACTAAATGTCAATCAAAAATGTTGTAGGGGGTGGGAACGTAGTTATACATCCGGGTTTGTGAATGTCAAAAACAAGTAAGGTGAGAGACATTTTTACTGAATAAAAAGATTTGAAAACATAAATACAAGTATAAGGCTTTTCTTTGTCAGATGCATATATATATATATATATATATATATATATATATATATATATATATATATATATATATATATATATATATTAGCTCAAAGAGCCAGCTGCCCAACGTTTCGATATGTTGTACTATATCTTTCTCAAGGGAGCATGTGTTTGAATCAAAACATTGGAGGTATTTATAGGTTTTTGATGGCATGACAACTATTATTGTTTATATTCAAATCCATGATTTATTCTTACATGATGGAATGGTGTTCTATATATTGTGACATCATTATTTATTTATTTTTTTGTACTGTGAAACAAATGTACAAAAATATCTTGATGGATTTATCTTTTAACAAATTCATGCATTGATCTTTATTTCTAGGGAAAATGTAGAAAAACTATTTCTACATTTAGTGTTCTAATTTACAATTAGAACACTTGATATATGTTTTGTAAAGTACAGCTATTTCTTTCTTTACCCCGATCTCTAAAACCATAAGCCTATATTTAACATTTGATCCACTGCCTGATTTCCTTTGGCATTTGTAACTTTAACTGATCAAAATTATATTTTTTAGCTAAACTATTGCATACATATTAATTGATAAATTATTGTTAGTACCACTGCTAAGTCCACATCTTTTGTTGTTTTTGGTAAAAAAATAAATTAAAAAAAAACCTCAATATAGTAACAAATGTAGTTGTAATACCAACATGCTCTTTTATTAGATGTCATGTTATGCAAACTGTAGCGATGTATAATGTTCATTGTATTCTCGACTCAAACTAATATTAACTGTCATTTAAGTGGAATTCAACCTTTTACAATGCACATACTGTAAAATAATGTGTTGTCTTTTCAAGGACGGTCTACAAGTTTGCAGAGAAAAAAACTAATCAAAAATACATTTTAGTGAAACTATATGCATGCATCTGTTTTTTTAAAAGAGTTAAAAGGTTGTTGATCACTTACAGTTTACTCGCCAAGCTTACCACTTCAAAGTCCATCAGGTTTCTCGTTGATCCATTCTCTTAAAACAATAGGCATATCAGCCCCCCAGGTGTGAATCGAGTTGGTCCAGTTAGCAGAATATATGTGGGTATCACATTGTTTTGTATACCATTGAGTGTGTTGCAGCTTTAACTCAAACACTTGATTAGCGAACATATCTAACCTTTTATTGCTTTTACCACAACCTCTTGCCTCAAGCCGTTTTTGTCAGTAATGTAAATAAATAAACAAGCAATACTGTTCTACCTTGATATTATTTATGTGTGAGATACACCCGCTAACAGTATAGTATGACGGTAACTAAATGAACCACATTTTCATTAATACTGAATGTTCTGGCTTGAGTTTATAACTGCCTTTTCTATTTTGACTACACATTTCGATCTGACATGAAGACCACCCCCTCATGTACAGTAGCATTAGTGTAGGCTATATGTGAATCATACACGTTATGAATGCAACTAAAAAGAAAAACAGGCGTAAATATGAGCCTAATTGCAATCATTCATCACTATTACATAAAAGCACAGTTTTTTATGTTAAACTGCATGGTGTACGCTCTGGTACGTTCTGCAATGATACTGTGCATTAGGAACATAATAAGAATATGATCCTATTACAGTATTACTTCTAATTAATGCCTCACTCAGATATCAGCTTTTTAATAGACGCCGCCCTCGAATAAACGCCCTGTGTTGGATGAGTCTCTGGGATTAAATGGTTTCTGCTGTTTGTTGTTGCAGGTAATGAAGGAAGTCCAGAGCGCACTGAACACTGCAGCTGCTGACGACAGTAAACTGGTTTTACTAAGTGCTGTGGGGAGTGTCTTTTGCTGTGGTCTTGATTTTATTTATTTTATTCGGAGATTAACCGATGACCGAAAGAGGGAAAGCATTAAAATGGCTGAAACTATTAGGTAAGATTGATTTTTCTTTAATGGTAAATGAAAAGTGAATAGTGTGCAGACTAATGGCTGTCCACATCATAACAACTAAATTGTAAAATGTTTTGTTTTTTGAACTTTTTTTCAGCAACTTTGTGAATACTTTTATTCAGTTTAAGAAACCTATTATAGTGGCTGTGAACGGTCCTGCAGTTGGACTTGGAGCATCGATATTGCCTTTATGTGATGTGGTTTGGGCAAATGAGAAGGCCTGGTTTCAAACACCATATACTACGTTTGGGCAGACTCCAGATGGGTGTTCATCTCTCACATTCCCTAGGATAATGGGGGTGGCTTCTGTAAGTATATAATAGCACAAATGAACATTCCTTCACTTTAATTTTTGTTGACTGAGCCTTTACTCCCACATAACCGGTTTCCATAAAGAACACACACTATGTATTGATATTAATGTTACAGAAAGACTGCCCAAGGTTAACTTCCCAATTACTTATACTATTATATATATATATATATATATATATATATATATATATATATATATACTTTATCTGTATGAGATTTTATATATATATATAGTTTGTCACCTGCTTGCCACTGTCGCTGCTGCTGTGAGTGGGGGACGTTCTCCTGACTGTGACATATGATCAGCCATGCACTCTGATGTGTTGCTGTTTATTCCATTTGTTTAATAAAAGAAATATCTTTTTTGGAAGATAAAAGTTGTACGCTTGGATTCTTAAACAGAAGATTGACACAGCCACTCTTGGTTCCCCATTTACTTCTGGCTTTCAAAAAACGTAAGCATTTTAAACAGAGTCCAGGTTAGGCTGTGCACGCAACACTAGCTGCCAAATACATGCATCCAAAGTTTCCGTCGGTGCTGCTTCAGATTTAGGAAGCGAGTCAATCGGGGTCCGTTTCTGTCTGCAATGTGATATAGGCCAGGTATGTCACTCCAATACCTCCTTTCCATGGACAGCCAACTCGAGTCTATCGAGTGCACTCAAATTGGCCTGAATTTTCCCAGAACTCGAGTTGATGGACAACTCCATGTTTTTCCGAGTTACCTGAGTTATCACGTGAGTTGGGCAGGAAATACTACTGAATACTGCCCTCTGGCAGACTGGTATGCAGAACAGGTTAAAGGCGTGCTGGACAAGGGAAATAATGTCCCTGAATATCAAAGCTTTTCCGACCGTCTGGAAGGGCTTTTGTGGCAGGGTTTTAACTGTTTTTCGTGCTCCATGCAAAAATAAAAAATGGCCAGGAAGGATGAGAACAGCCATAAAACCCCAATTCCGACAGTCTGAGGAATGTTATGCAAATGAAGTGGGCACCTAATTAACATACCCCCCGTGCAGAAATCAAAAGGGTTGATGTGGCCGGATTGAGTATTTTCCGTCTGTAGTGGTTCCACCGGTTTTAAAGTGTCCTAATGGAGATGGGAACCTATTTAAAACGGGCTCAGTGTGATGTGGGTGCAGTGACTCTGACGACTATAGTGACAGAGCCAAATGTGCTGCTAGAGGATTTTAGAGGATGAAAGAGGTAATGTAGCTGCTGTGCCAAAATTAAAAATAAATATATAAATAAACAAATACATACATTAATAAATATAGAAATAAATAAATACATTGTTAAGAAAAAAAATGAAATGATTTAGGGAGAGTATGTATTCATACCAACTGTAAAACACACTTGTTATTCATTCAAGAACCACTTGGTGAACTACAATGAGCTCTGCAGTGCTTTTTTCTGGTATCACGATACAAAAAAAGTATGCCTCTTTTACGATATGATATAGCGTGGGTGTTGTTACATCTGCGTTTCTAAATAAGTAACACAAACCCAAATAATGTCTTGGTCTCAGTCCTGTTATATTCTGTGTGAAAAGATGCTTACATCACTCAGATGTTTTTACATTCAGACACAGCCCACACCTTAACAGGTCTTGAATCACTTAGAACAATTCAAATCCATTGTAAGAATGACAGACAGCCTGCAATGTTTCGTGTTCTATTGTTAGTCCTCTGAGACAATGTCCTTCCTTAAGAACACTGCTGCGGAAGTCTGACCCACAGCAAAAGATTTCGTCTGGATCGTGTTCCCCTAGATGAGCATCCTTTGTTCAGTATCGGATCCCTCACAACATGTTTTTGCTAATTCAGTTCTGCAGATTTAGCTTCCCAGATGTGTTTAAGGGATACGAATGGAAGATGGGGCTATTATGATGAAACTTAGTTTTTAAGCCTCTCTCCACAGTTTGAAGGAAAAGGCCCAATCAGCATGTGTATCAATAATATGTGTAAAGATAATAAGTAATCACTAGAAGAGAAAGGCTTGAACAACATAATAAAATGTTTGCAGAAATAATGTACAACTGTAATAGAATGAATATTAAAATATGTTCCCAGCCCACTGCTATCTCTAATAATGATTAAAATAAGCACTCTTATTTGACCTTGTTTCAACCTGCTGTGTTTTGCAGGCTAATGAAATGCTTTTAAGTGGAAGGAAGCTGACAGCACAGGAGGCATGTGCTAAAGGACTGGTTTCCCAAGTGTTTTGGCCCGGAACGTTTACTCAGGAGGTGATGGTGCGCATTAGAGAGCTAATCACATGTAATTCAGTTGTAAGTCATCCTTTCATTTCTTTAGATTTTTATTTATTTATTTATTTTATTTATTTATTTTTATTTTATTGATTATTTTAAAATTCCAGACATGGAAATGTTGCAAAATACAATTGAATTGTACATTTGTGTACTGCATGGTTTTAAAAGCATGTGACTTCAGATCAAATTTGCTCTATCATTCAGGCAGGTTGTACACCCTGCATGTTTATGATAGTAATAAAAAATAAAAAAAGTAAATAAATGAATCCTAAAGTTATCTTGTTTTATTAATCTAGTACTGTTATTACCGGTAGTCCTTTTTTTTTTTTTTTTTTTTTTTCATACAGTGGATGAAACTTGGATAGTGCATTCCTCTGTGAGTTAGTGAGAGCATGTACACATTTGAAATGTAGGTCATGATGATCTTTTTCATGACAGTGAAATTGCTTTAGAATCAGTCAAGTTGCTACTATAAGGGTGACAGTTCTCAACATTATCATCATGGTGCCCAGATTAGATGGGCCCAGTTATTTGTGTCCTTTTTTTATCTTTAGGGAATGTAAACTACAGACAAGATTCACATAGGTGATTTGTCATTATAATCTGAGGCAAAGTCCTATGTGCCAGTTTTAATGTTACAAATCGCAAGCAACTAATATGTTGTAAGCACTCAAAAGTCAATGGTGTTGGCAGCCAACAGCAAATGTTTAGAACACTCATGGAGATGACCCTGTGATGACAAAACAATTTGCTAGGTAAGAGATAAACAATGATACAACTGCACTCGAAACAGTTCATCATTACCAATTCAACACTTTGAGTTGTTTATGTCACTTAAAACATTTCTTCCTAATTGATATTTGTTCGATAACGAGATTCAATTGATTGGTAATTGGATTTGGTTTTTGTTTCTTTGTTACGCTTAGTTCAAACAGTTAAAATGTTTGTCTCTCATTGTGAGAGTTGTCATGAGTTCCTCAGAGTTTTTGAGTTTGAAATTCCACTTACACAGACAAAAGTGTCTGGTGTAAGTGAAGATAGTAGAGAATGAAAGTTGCATTAGAAAAATAAAAGTGCAAAAAACAAAGGAATTTGAACCAGAATAAAATTATTGATTTGTTTTGCCAATCTGAAGCAGACCTCAATATCATTGCCAGCGATCGGTTTTCAAGAAGTACCGAGGCAAAATGTAAGTGGTCTGTAAAGCTTGTTTGAACAATGGTTAAAGCCAGGAAACGAATGCAAAAACTGAGTTTAAATCTAACGTTTGTGTAATTGAGGGACATTTACTAAGTGATGATGCAATTGCTGCTTTCCTAAACCTGTTGAAGATCCATGGATGGATTAGGGAGTGGTTAACACGTAGAAAACAAAAAGTACTGATTAGAGGAGAAACCACAAAATTGAGGAATTGTGGAGTACCACAGGGATCAGTATCAGGTCCAATGCACTTCCTAATCTACATTAAATATTTAGATTCTAGTATTGTAAGTAAACTTGTTAAATTTGCGGATGATACAAAAATAGGAGGAGTGGCAAACACCGTTGCAGCAGCAAAGGTTATTCAAAATGATCTAGACAGCATTCAGAACTGGGCAGACACATGGCAAATGAAATTTAATAGAGAAAAATTTGTAAGGTGCTGCATGCAGGCAATAAAAATGTCCTTTGTAAATACCATATGGGAGACACTGAAATTGAAGAAGGAATCTATGATAAAGATCTAGGAGTTTATGTTGACTCAGAAATGTCTTCATCTAGACAATGTGGGGAAGCAAAAAAGGCCAAAGAAGAGCGACTAGAATTATCCTGTGTTTAAAAGGGATGTCATATGCAGACAGGCTAAAATAATCTTTTAGACTGAATAGTCTTCTTTGTTCAAGACTATTCAGTCTTGAACAAAGAAGACTACACGACGATCTGATTCCAGCATTCAGAATTCTAAAAGGTATTGACAATGTCGACCCGAAAAAAGAAACAAGGACCAAGAGTCACAAATGGAGATTAGATAAAGGGGCATTCAAAACAGAAAATAGGAGGCACTTTTTACACAGAGAATTGTGGGAGTCTGGAACCAACTTCCCAATAATGTTGTTGAAGCCGACACCCTGGGATCCTTCAAGAAGCTACTTAATAAAATGGTGTTTGTTTCTCTGTTGTGTTGTTCTGATTGTGATTCTAAGCACAAACTGTGGATTCGTTAATCAAAATATATCTGCCTCGCACTCCCCTTCTCTTCCCACACAGGCACTTTGTTAGAAGATTCGTAGAATTTATCAATCAGTATATCAAAGGGTGACATCACACATGTTTTTATGTATACAAAAGTTTGGAAATCTCTTGGCAAACATTTTTTTTAATGTAGTCTAACCTTCGGAGAACTTAATGGGATTTTGTTTTCTTGACTTTTAGGTACTCCGAGAATCCAAATCTCTAGTCCGAAATGCTATGAAGGGAACCTTGGAGCAGGCCAATGAAAAGGAGTGTGAAGTTTTAAAACGAGTCTGGGGCTCTGCCCAGGGAATGGACTCCATATTGAAATACCTGCAGAAAAAGATAGACGAGTTTTAAGTGACGTGCACAGTGGCACTGGAGGTACCTTAGTTACCAGAACACCCATGTGGCTTACAGATGCCCTTATTTTTTGTCACATGGCTGTTCTGCAAGCTTCAGAATTGAGTATTGCAAGAAAAGAACTGAAACACACCATCTTGGCAACTACTCCTGGGATACGTTATCAATTTGGCTTCATGCATTGAGGAACTGCAATGTACTGTTCTACACTATGGATTTTGGAGAGGGAGGGGAGGGGGGATGCATAAAAGAATGTATATTCTATAGGGTGGATTAATGTATATTTTTGATATTGGGATGAGCAAGACTTACACACACACACACACACAAAAGGAAATGAAAGAAAATGGATAAACGGCCAGTCGTCCCCCACGCAGCCCAAAGATCGGCAAGGTGGGGATTCAGCACCTAGCCTTTGTCTTGAAAGAGGTGTTAAAATGAATTGAATTATAAACTATAGTGAAACTAACCAACAGATCCCCATGTCTGATAACTTTGCTAAATGTGCCCTTTGAATAGTTTAGCTTGGTGCAGATGCGTACACACAGGAGTTGTCGTACTAGATGCTTGTTCTTCTTTTGGAACCTTTGATACCAGTTCTTACCCAGTAAGCATGAAGAAACCACTGGTGTTAGATAAATAGGATGAAATCAACATAAAATTTTATCTAGTTTTAGCATTTAATATAGTTTTTTTGTTTTGTTTTGTTTTTTATTATCTATTACATTTATAACTTGTTGCTGGGTGAGAGGAATTTTCCCCAAAAAATGTATGTTAGATGCTTTTGTAAACAAGCTGAATGCTATATTACACCAAAAATACTTTTTGTTAAAAACTGTAATATTTTTTATTTCACTTAGAATATTTTTAATTTAATAAGTTAAAAAAAGTTGCCACACTATTCCTTCCAAAAAAGAAACCTACCTTATTCTTGATGTTTAAGTTCTTTGTCTAAGCTGTTTTTATTTTATAGCACACTCTTTTTATATGGTGTTCAGACCCCACCCGCACCCTTATGTAAATAGACCTATTTTTGCATTCCTTTCGGGAGTGGGTACTGACAGCAGGTATTAAACGCTGCCCGAGTAAATGAATTTGTTTATCTTGCTGAATGTAAGAGTAAAAAACTGAAATCAAACCTTATTTTTGTACAGTTTAGAAGTTTATAATGACCTGACCACCTCACCTTCCCACTACAGCTGTACAGTCTGTCAATCTGCCTGTACTCGGAATTCTTGGTATAGTATTTTTGCATCTGTGGGACCTATTTTTTGTTGTAGTTTGAACTTTATATAAACTGTACAATCTGTAAAATTTTATAGATTAATAAGTAAAATATTCAGCTGTGAAAGACTGGTTAAAAATTAAAAAAAAAATTATATTGAATACATTCTATCCAAAAACTGTGGAATTTGTATGAAGCAATGTAGTTGAGCTGTATGTCTACTTCTGTTGAAGTAAAATGCTGTCCATGAAACATTATTTAATGTAGGTGGCTGCATAGTCACAGGTAGTCACAGGTTGAAATCTCCCCTGGGGCTGACATAAGCATATTGCTATCAACTAAAGCTCCAGCATGGTGTGTGGGGGGCGGCATACAGAAAAACCATCTTTGAGATGAGATGGAAAACAGGTCCATCCTGCTTTGCAGATGATCAGAGATCCTCAAGCACTTAGCAAAGCCTCCTCTTCATCACCCCCAGAAAAGGGAATAAGCTTGCGATTTTTTCCGGGATCCTGGACATCTGAGTACCTGTTTTTGCACACATCTAAATTAAAAATGTTTTTTTTTTGTTTTGTTTTTTAATGACATACCTTACAAACTGTACTAGATCACAACATATAATATGTATTTTAACAGAATACAGCAGCAATAGTTTTGATTATCTGTACTCCGGTAGCAGATTTAAAAAATAGCCCTTGTGAAATACTCTTGTAAGGTTTGATTTCTTCTTAATAATAATCACAGTCTTCTTCAGTTAAGTTTAATCAAGAGTCTTATTCAGGAACAAACATCAAAAAGTAGAGCAAGATACAACAGCAACAGCAATGACACTGCAAGTAAATTCACAGGTCTCGCAGGATGTAATCTGAGCAACAGAGCTGCAGGTCAACTCGCAGGTCTCGGCAGGTGGATTCCGATCTCCAAAATACCTGTTAGAAGTTCTAAAATACCTATTGAGTGCCTGCCTGCTCACTGGCAGTAGAACTCCCACCTAGTTTCACCAATGAACAGTTAATAGACGTTCCTGACGCGGTACCAAAAGTATAGCGTATCACTTTTAGCAGAAGTTTGTGGTTTAGGAACCACCAGTTTTAACTGGTTACGTGGTTTGTGCATGTGATCAAAACAGCTTTTTAAGCAAAAACAACTTATGCGAAAACGGGATGGTCACAGCTGCACAAAGTCACACCATGAATCCCTGGCATGGGTGTAGTTCGGACTACGTGCAAAGCTAAAGAGCTACAAGGTCAGAACAATGCCAGGCAAGAGTTCGAAAAGCCTTACATACTCCCCCCTAGAACCCTGGACACAGCGACAAAAATCACCAAGGGTTCACACATTCTTACCCGAGTAGCAGGTCGGGCCTGTCTTAGGTTGTCAGGTCTGTTTTACCCAATCGTACCCATCCTGGGAACCTCCCTCACCTACATTCTACCCAGTTGTTACTTGACAGACACCCACGCCTTACAAAACTACTGCTGAATAAGGAGCCCTAGCTGTTGACGATGATCCCAGACCAAACATCGAAGATGGAACACATAAAAAGTCATACTTAGGAACATAAAACCTGAATTACAATCATACTTTTAAAATAAATCTCCCATTTGATACCAGTATAGAACACTTTCTCCTCTCTATGGCCTTTAACAATTGCTTAATCTTCTCTTCCACAGCCTTTTGTAGTTATCCAAATCGTGTGGTCTACATACCTAACAAATCTACTTCGCAAATGATTAATATTCAAAGGGATTTTATCTAAAGTTTACCAGATATTAGTTTGCTGTAGAGGGGAAAATGTATTTCCAGCAGAAAAGTGGACAGTCCCTGTAACCTGCATGCACATAAATTGATTTCCTTTTTTGACAGCATTACCCCCATTTACCCAATATTCATTAGCTATGGTGATGAAGCACCACGTTTTACCATAATAATGAATAACTTGGAAAATGAGCGCAGTCTTAGTTGCCAATGAGTGTTTACTAGATTCTGTCTGATTACCCCCATATCCCAAATCACATGGCAAGGGTGCCTCAGACACCACATGTTGCCTACAGATATAAGAAAGACCCTTTACCTCATCTTGCCAGGGAGACTGGGAGCCACGTCTCATTCCTACGGACCACGTGGGAGGAGAAATCCTGTATATTATGCATAATACCATTATAAAGCATACCTACATTATCACATATAATTGTTTTTCAAGGTTACTGGATACTGGAATAAACATAAAAGATAAACTAAACAACTCATCTTTGTCTGACCGAGTGACTGTACCAGCAGTATCATTCAGTCCCTTCCAGATCCTTTCCCTTCATTCATTTTAGACATATTCAACGCTACAGTAAATCATTCAAATTTCACATTGTTTACAAAAAATGTCCAGGGTGGGTAACAATATTATCGTGTGGCCAGGCATTGGTTCTTGAGCAGGATAGCAGTTTTCAATGGTCCCTTTGTAACAACATTCACCTGTTCTGTCCTATCATCCAAAAAGTCGTTATCCACAGGAACCACTTCATTTTTCCTGAAAAATAAGGCCAGGTGCAGTATTTATGCTAACATCTGATTTTACTCAGACCTCAATGGGGTCCTTCTTGACTTTCCTTTTCTTTCACATGGGAATGCATACCCTCTTGGTGCAGCTTGTAACAGAAAAAGAATGCTAGCTGCTTAACCCAATGATCTATTTAACAATAAAGGCTATCTATTTCCAAGATCTCTTCAAGAAGTGCAGGTTTTCCTTTTTTCTTAACCACAAACAGTCTCTGAGCACATCACCTAGACTTGAAAAAGAAACTTCAAGTGGCTAAAAGTTATTATTTTTTAAGTTTAATCAATATACAAACCTAAAGGGTTAATACATGTTTTTATAAATGTATTGACTTTTTTCCCAGATATTATTATTCTATACCAATTTCAGGGGTACAAATACCAATACCAATAATTTCAAAATCTGGTACCTGGAGAGCACATCCATTTTTGCATCTGGAGAGGCTAAAGGGGCACTGTGACAGAAATACAATGAGTTTTGGTTGTAATTCTCCCTCCCGACCTGTGAGGGCGCCAAGCAGCGAAAGTAGAGTTCTTTGGACGGGCTGGCCTGACAGTTCTTTTCCCGGGCCGGGAAGTCGGTCAGTCTGGAAGAAGGCGAGACTCTGTTGCAGGAACCTATTGACCCGGAAGGGAAACAACGTAGCAGCTGCAGATAGTAGAGACAGCTGCACTCGTTTACGAAAGGGTCATGCGTGGTAGCATAAAAGGGGACAGAGAATCGCAATCTACTCCTTCGCTTGGTTCGAGAGACCAGGAACTGGAAGGACTGGGAGAAACCCCTAAAAACTAAGAGAACGAAGTCGTGAGTGTTTTGTTTGTTTTGTCACTGTTAGTAATTGTCTTTTGTTTTTGTAAATCACTAGACAGCTAACACGTCTCCGGAGCTGTCGCCTTGGGACAGCATTACCTGGAACAACACTACACCACAGTCACTGTTTAATTGTTATCACCCACCACGAGCACTACTTCACGCACCCGGACTGGTGACCGTGTATTGTATTATTGTGGGGCGAATAACGTGTCTTTATTATTTGGACTGCAATCCATTTATTATTGTTTCTTCTGTGCTTTACACATTGGTGTGTATTGCCGGAGGTTTATTGTTTGGTCACCAGACCGGGAGTATAAATAAAATACCCCTTTTCCAAACGGATTACAGTTTCCTGGTGTGTGTTTATTTCTGCACTACATCACCTCTGCACCTGTTTCCAATCAGCAGCCACTTTGCCACACGTGGTGTCAGAGTGGGATGATGTATCGCAATGCACTAGTGGAGCTGCTGGAAGCACTGGATAGCAGACGGGACACAGAGGAGAGAAGGAGAGAGGAGCACTACACTGCGCTCATTGAAAGGGTAGGGCTGGCACTTTCCACAACACCAGCAATGTCGACACCGAAGGCTCGGGCGATGAAGATGACGGCGGAGGATGACCCAGAGGCGTTCCTGGTTGCATTTAAGAGGATGGCTTTCAGCGCTTCATGGCCGCAGGAGCTCTGGGCGAGCCAGCTGGGACCTTGCCTGATTGGGGAGGCTCAGGCAGCCTACCAGGCTATGAGCGAGCTCAACGCTGCCAGTTACGACATGGTCAAGCTGGCCATTCTCCGCCGCCTCAACGTTACAGCAGAGACCCACCGGGTACGGTTCAGGGAGCAATACCAGCAACATTGTTCAGAGAGAGACAGCGCGCTAGAGAAGCTACAGACCAGAGAGAGACAGAGTGAGAGAAAGAGAGAGATAGTTTTATCCATTGTGCCCTGTGCCAGACAGGCACTGCATTACAGAATGGCACAGAAAGTAATGGGACATGGCCTAAACATGTAAAATTGTAAATAGTTATCTTCGTTGTTCCATATTCTGTTTTATTAAAAAAAAGTTGCAAGTATGCTTGTTTGGTAAAAGTTCTTATAAAACTGTTGTTTTTCACACAATTTTTCCCCATGTTCACTGCATATTGAAGTTTAGTGGTGTAGTGTTTTTTTTTTGTTTTTTTTTTAGCAATCTATGATTACAAAATATGTAGCAGTGACCAACATGTATTTTTTGTGCATATATTCTCATCTCTACCACATATACACATATAGTATGCCTGATCCTGTTCCAACTTACATAATATGAAAGGACATTTTGGCCTTTCATTTGATACATGCATGCAGCACAAACTATCCAGTAGTTACACATACATAAATGAAACAGTGAAAAACAGGCAGTAATAGTGATGTAATAACCTTGATGGGGCCTCTTGGAATGTGCATTTAGCTACATTTCTTATCGGCAATTTTGAACAGGAGAGCTGCTCGCTTTTTTAATCTTATCTTGTGGGAGGACCAGGAGTCTTATGGTGCCATTTAATTAAGCCTTCGGATACACAAACTCAACTGATACAATTAAGTATCAGTTGAGTTTGGTAACACAGACTTAACTGGTCCATCTTTTGAAGACCTCTCTGCGAAGCTAACTGCTGGTGTACTCAGAGTCTCGAGTTTGGACAACTGTCCTTTCTTTGTTCTGTTTTATATTTTAAGATATACTTCTCTGCAGGAGGTTAAGCATAATTGTGATGGTGCAAGCCCATCCACTACAGAAATAATTAAATAATCTGAAACCTTTCTTGAAATGAAGACAAGAGTAAAATGGGACTGTTTACTATTACAATCAGGGACAGAGCAAAAACACTGTTCTGTTTATGTAAAATGTAATTGATTGCAATGTAAATGTTTTGTTTCAAACTAATGGTAACCAAAAGGAAAATATATAATGTGCTTACTTACCTGTGGTTTTGAAGGGGTGGTGCAGCGGGTTGAAGTCTGAATGGGGAAAAAATAGGAGCAGAAATAGTTGGTTAATTGGAAGCGGTACTGCGTACTGAATGTATCTCTCTGAAAAGGTGCACATTTTCAGAGGGATACGAGGATGTGTGTTCGGTAATACGAATGGTCTATAAAAATACAAATAAACTAAGGGCAGCAGTGTGGAGTAGTGGTTAGGGCTCTGGACTCTTGACCGGAGGGTCGTGAGTTTAATCCCAGGTGGGGGACACTGCTGTTGTATCCTTGAGCAAGGTACTTTACCTAGATTGCTCCAGTAAAAACCCAACTGTATAAATGGGTAATTGTATGTAAAAAAAATAATGTGATATCTGTATAATGTGATATCTTGTAACAATTGTAAGTCGCCCTGGATAAGGGTGTCTGCTAAGAAATAAATAATAATAATATAATAAAAGGGAAAAGAAAATACTGTTTTAGTACCGTTTAGTAATGGCGGTTGTGCTGAATCAGTGTTGTGCATGGGCGGCACCATGTTTGTGTGGGACCTGTGCTACAGTGAGACCCCATGTTCATTCGGGGCATATGTGAGCTCAGTTTTACCATAAGTCCTGTATAGCAGGTGTAAGCAGAAGTGGATTCTACCGTATTGTTGGATTGAAAGACAGATGGGTCTATTTACAAAAGAAAGGGGGGGGGGTTAAAGTTTATTAAACCAAATTTAAGTTTTAAGGGCATGATTTGTTGTGGTATTTTGATTTAGAATTTAGTAATTTCATGTAAATACTGTTATGTATTTGTATGTGATTTTGGGGGACTAGATTTGAGTGTTTTAGAGTTTACTGGTTTAATTCTTGGTTTGTTCCAAGGGGAGGAGTTACCTGAGCCAAGGTATAAAAGGGGAGAGGTTGTAAGGGAAAAGTTAGTATGGTAAAGAGTTATTGAGGTGAGGGTACTGTGTTAGTATCCTGACCAGGCTTCCATTCTGGTGTCTGTTAAGAGACAATTATTTATCCTGCACTCAGGAGTTTTTGGGGTTTTTTTTTAAAATTATAAATAGTTGTATTTTTTTAAGTTTTTGTTTTGAATTAGTAATGTTCTCGTTCAGGTTCCTGTAACATACAAAATAAAAAGAAAAACAAGATTGCAACCTTAACTTCTGTTGTCCGTTTGCTTACCTGAGATTACATCTGCGACCACTTGGCAAATCCTTTACAATAATCTTGAATTTATATCTCAACTATATTGAAGTATGAAGCTATAGGATAGAATTGTTATTAGCTTTAGTGATGATGTTATATTGTATACATTAGCGTAAATGGGTGCCTTAGACTGCCTGAAGGTACGTGTTGTAACTATATTGCTTTATATATTATTAATGCTGTTAGTTTGCAAAGGCACCAGACTGCCTGGACTGTCTATGAGCTAGGATTCGAAGTAGATCTGTGATCACTTGATCCATTTAAGCGTTAATACCAAAGCATTTAACCAAAGAATAAATATATACTCTGATTCATTAAACTTTGAATACCTGAGTCTGTCTGATTAGTCTTGATTATCTGTTGTCTGGGTCTGTGAAAATCTATAAGCCAGTACACAAACAACGCACTTACTAGTAGAATACAAAAAAAAGAAGGAAAACAAACACAACATTTAAGACTTTTAAAAGGAAGGCAAACTGTTTAGGTTTTGTTTTGTTATCCTTATTTGAAGTTTGTTATAAGCACAGCTCCCAGGCTTTGAAGGAAAACTAGAAGAAAACAAAGGGAGACCTTTTCAAGTCACATTAAGTTAAAATGTGAAATGATATTGAAATGTTGAAAGGCTGTTTCTGCTATATGCTAATAAGAAAGCATGTACAAGCAGGGCAGAACCACAGAAGTATAGATACCTGGAGGAAACATTAATACCAATAATAATGTTACCCAAATTAGCAGTAGGACAGGAATTGTTATTATTATTATTTATTTCTTAGCAGATGCTCTTATCCAGGGCGACTTACAATATCACATTATTTTTACATACAATTATCCATTTATACAGTTGGGTTTTTACTGGAGCAATCTAGGTAAAGTACCTTGCTCAAGGATACAGCAGCAGTGTTCCCCCAGGGATTGAACCCACGACCCTCTGGTCAAGAGTCCAGAGCCCTAACCACTACTCCACACTGCTGCCCTTATTGTTGGAGTTTAATGTTGGGATGGGCTTTTTTTCATTATTGATTGCTTACTTAAAATAGACTTGGGATGGGGTCTGGAGCTTGAATACTCAGTGCACACACTTTGTGTTCTTTTGTCTTGTTATATTTGAGTGTACTTTTGAATAACGCTCAGCTGGTATACGGGGGCGTGAACAGGCTGGTTGTAGGGTGACGTCAGGCCAGAAAGGAGTACACACGCAGACAGTACTGGCAGGTGAAAACAGACGCTGCGGCGTTCGGTGGGTTTAATGAAACAAATACAAGATTTAAACAAAAACAGCACACGGCACTTGAGGCCAAAATAAATAGGCAAACACAACAGACAGTGGACGAACACTAAACAAGTACGGTGCTGGTGCTTCCAGCACTTGTAGCAATTATTTATTTTAGTACTTTTTTTTTATTCTCCTCTCCACACCCGTTCTCCACTCACGAACACACAACCCCGAGTGAGTGCTTCGTGCATCTATATATACAATTGTGCTGGGATTCAATTACCAATGAATTATTCACTTGACTCCCAGCACCTGAACTAATCCCTGTGCCTAAATACAATTATACATTTTAAATAACTCGTGCTACACATACCCATTTATATCCCGTGCAGCAATATCTATACACCAACATTAACACACCACACGCAACATATAACACAGAAATGCACACGGGGGGGGGGGGGGGGCACATTGCCACAGGGGGTTTTAGGTAAAGAGCAATGTTTGGAATGGTTATCTGATTTTACTGGTTGGAGAATAATGGTATCAATTTATATAGATGTGTGGCAACAACTACAGCATATCATTTTTAATTGGAAACACACACACAAGGTCTAGTACTTTATGCAAGAGCAATGAGTCTGAGAGATACCAATGTGGGGAACTTCCCAGAAGGGAAGTACAGCCTATTACATTCAAGAGGTAATACCTGCTGAACAAATGTTAGATGATATTATTAAAACAGTAACATGGAATGTTAACGGTCTTAATACATGTTAAAAGGAAAAAAGTACTAACCTACCTTAAACATAAAAAAGCAGAAATTATATTTTTACAAGAAACACATTTGTTGAAACAAGATCTACACAGGCTCAGGCAGCCGTGGTTGGGGTCCTTCTATCACAATACATATCAGTGTATGAAACGTGGAGTGTCAATACGTTTTGCAAAGCCATTAAATGTGGCAATCCAGAAGGAAATAAGTGGCAATGAAGCAAGAGTCTTGATATTATTGGCGACAGTAAACAACCATAATTTAATTCTGGCAAACTTACATGCGCCGAATGTGGTGGACTCAGGGCTCTGTGCTAATGTAGGGAAACTTATTTTGGAG
Organism: Acipenser ruthenus; assembly: GCF_902713425.1. NCBI lineage: Eukaryota > Metazoa > Chordata > Actinopteri > Acipenseriformes > Acipenseridae > Acipenser > Acipenser ruthenus. Next base: position 69,013,746 of record NC_081192.1, read on the forward strand.
TTGGGAGACCTACCTGTAGTTACAGGGGGGTATTTTAACCAGACCCAGGACTTGTTTCTGGATAAATCAACACCAGGTAATACTAAGAATCCCAGTGACTGTAAAGCTCTAGCAGAACTAAGCTGAGAGCTCAGCCTGATAGATATACAGTATGTGGTGATTAATACATCCCACAGAAAGGGATTATACATTCTATTCCTAGGTGTCATCTAGAATTTACTATTTTTTAATCTCCAAAACTCTAGTTATGGGTGTCAGTAAATGCGATAAAGGAGTTATTGTAATATCTGGCCATGCAAATGTGGATCTTATATTGGATGTGGGGAGGAAGCCAGAAAAATCACAGAAATGGCGATTAAATACTAGTATATTACAGGACTTGGCTCGTCGCCCTAGTGAATTTTACGGGATTCCGAGACTTTCTTACCCCAGTCCTGTGTGAGATTTACAATGAAGCATGGGATAGAGGGATATTACCACTAGCATGAATAGTGCAATAATAACACTTATACCAAAACCCAGATGAAACATTAGGTCATGTGGAAGCTACAGGCCGATTTCTCTACTGAATGTAGATTATAAAATTTTAACCAAGGTTATCAAATAAAATTATACATCCATCCATCCATTATCATTAACCGCTTACTCCTTTACAGGGTCGCGGTGAGCCGGAGCCTAACATGGCATACACAGGGCGCAAGGCAAGACTACACCCTGGACGGGATGCCAGTCCATGGCAGGGCACCACACATACACTCACTCACACAGAGGGCAATTTAGAGTGACCAATCAACCTAGACAGCATGTCTTTGGACTGTGGGAGGAAACCAGATTACCCAGAGAAAACCCTCGCTAACATGGGGAGAACATGCAAACTCCACACAGACAGTACCCTAGGCGGGATTCAAACCTAGGACCCTGGTGCTGTGAGGCAGCAGCGCTAACCACTACGCCACCTTGCCGCCCAAAATGATACATATGTTGGTTAAATCAGACCAAATAGGCTTTGTCACAGGGAGAAATGCCTCAGACAATCTGCGAAAATTAGCACATTTGATATGGGAGCGCAGGGACCTAGATGACCCAGTAGCAGTAATGTCCTTGGACGCAGAAAAATTGTTCAACAGGGTTGAATGAGGATATCTGCATCACACTCTGGACACCTTTTGATTTGGCTTAGTTTTAACAAACGGACTGCTCTCCCCCTCTTTCTCACTGGGTAGGGGCACAAGGCAGAGCTGCCCTTTATCCCTCCTCGTATTTATATTGATCTTAGAATCTTTAACGGAAACCATAAGATAAAAGTGCATTTCTGTGGGGGCCCATGAACACAAAATAATGCTATATGCGGATGATGTATTGATGCTTATCTGTGACCCCCAGAGGTCAGTCCCATTGTTGCTTAGCTTAGTGGAATCGTTTTCTGTGATAACTGGATACAAGATAAATTGGTCTAAGACCATGGCTAGTCCTCACTAATTACAAGGTCCAGTTGATAAAGGGGGTCTTAAATGGCCAAACTTGAAATATTATTATTTTGCCTTCTCTTTAACTCAAATAGCTTATTTGAGAATGACTGGGAGTAACAGGGGAGATCTGTGATGACTGTCAGGCTTCATTTGTTCCTTTTTTTGTCTTTTCTTTTATTGCTATGGGGTTGATGAAGGGGGACCAATGTACAGTGCAGCATGTTTGCAAATGTTCCATTTGATGTATATGTGTACAACAATAAAAATAAAAAATAAAAAATAAAAAATAAAAAAAAAGATTTAGAAGCATCAGGCATAAGTGCTGTAAAAAGGCACTGAACACAGAAGGGTTGTATGCATGTACAGGATTCATACCTTATCTGATATATATTTCAAGGGCTTCAAGGACCAAATTTGATGACTAATAACCAACTGTAAAAACAAAGTAAAATAAAGCTTTTGCATTAACAGTATATTTAACTGTATAATAACATAATAGCACTTTTCACGTATAGATATGGACCAGTAAACTTTCTTATTCAATAACAGTCAGTTTTGGTACCTATAGGTGAATGTTTCATTCTAAAAGCAGTACAACAATTCAGTGTTTTAATCAACGTCAGAAGCAGTAGTCCAAGAATTTAGGCTGTATTCACATATGGGTCACTTTCAAACGGTCTGGTTTGTTTAGTTTGAAACAATGTATCAGTGTGCTTGCTGTTCACACTTATCTGCAAGCAAAGGGGCCGAGTTTGTTTGGATATGAGCTAAAGTTTGTTTTTTTGGTCCTTTTCCATTTTTTTTTTTCTAAGACAAAGTTTGTTATGTTCCCAATGTAGTTTGCAAGTGCACTCGGCTTGTTTATACGGTCTGTGAACAGGATGTTTACATTATCCTGCAAGGTATCTTGAAAGATTGATGTATTGCTCCAGTTTTTAATAGCATGTTTTAGATTCTTACATATTGCTGTGGAAGAAAGCATGGGAATGGGGGGAGCACTTCTTTTGTTGAATGACGTGCAGTAGGAGAATAGTGCAGCATTCAGTTACACAACACTGCACTGTTCTCCTACTGGCATTCATTTAAGAAAAGACTGAATATATTTTACTATTTTTGTGAGTTTTGTCCAGTTGTTCAGCTTGGGTTTTGGTGTCTGACCAAATTTATATCAGAGCTTTAGTTTCTCACACTGTACATGTAATTAGGGTTACCAGATTTGCAGAGTGAAAAACTGGGGTTTTTCACTAGCGATTCTCTTCAATTCACTGACGATGTACCAACAGTAAATAAAATAATAGTATATAATAACACAATAAAATAATTTAAAAAATAAACATAGGGTGTATTTATTGCAGATGGTAACAACTCATTACTTTCTTTATATTGTCATCTTAAAACATGTTAAATGTACAAAAAGCCAGATTTAAAAAATAGATCAGCTGTTAGTATTATTTATTATTATTTATTTCTTAGCAGATAAACGTGATAAACACAGATCAGAGCCATAAGATTGTTTATTTTATTTTTGAATGACGCTAACATAACCTAATTAATTACTCTGCTATTAATTTGCTGAGCACACTGATACAGTTTTGTACTTGAACTAAACTATGAGCAAAATGTTTACTTCCAAGTGGTGTTACCTTGTATAGTTTGTTTCCTATGTGCAAAAGGACCGAGTCCAGCAGTTGTTCACATTGAGGTTTAGCAACTGACTCGGTGTGTTTGCCAAACGGACCGAGACCACCTGCTCAGATGGACTCGGTATGGTTCGTTTCCCAAGCGGACTTTGTTGTTCACACTTCACACCAAACATACCGAATCGTACCGAATGCGGACCAAACCTTCTAAATGGACCCAGTGTGAACACAGACTTAGTAGAGTGGGTGGAACAGGGCGTGATCACATTATCACGGATTGGAACTACCACGGATTGGAACTACCATGGCGATGGGCTGATCGTGGGGAGGAGTTCTGGTAGTACAAAGGGGACGCAGCTACGTGAGTACGGCCCCTTACTGCTGATGTACTAACTAAGCCAGAGCACTGTTGTTTATTTGTTTTGATTCTGTGTTCGCAGAAGAGTGAGAACCAAGGAGCTGCAGCCACAAAACCAGCCGTATTACCCACAGCACTATTGCACTGCACAGCACAATAAAAACACAGAGCACTTTTCAATGCACAAAGGGGGACTACAATATATTCATTGTGATTATTTGTATTATTATTTGGGGACTGAAACCAGCCGTGTTTTGCACCCAATATCATTTCTGGTAGCAGGTTGCCTTATTATTTGTTTTATAAACACAGATCGTTTTGGAAAGAACTAGACATTGTGGACATTTTTATTCACCTGCACCTCTCGCACCGTGACAGAAAAAACACACCGACTTCATTACACTACTCATACAAACTGCTTTAAAACAAACTTAATACCCTTTAATCTTTCTGAATCCCTCTTTTCACATTATTCTGACAGTCGGAACATTAAAAAAAATAGTTTATTTTCTGAGCCGGTATGTGGCAGGCTGGCTGGGCGGTGACGTCAGACAGAAGCAGGGACTGAAAATACTGACACCAGGCACTGCAGTTTCAAAATAATATTAAGACGCGGCGGCGCCGTTTATTTAAAGACAAAAATAAATCAAATATTTTTAACACTAAAACACTTGCTCACAGAGCAAAATAAAAATGTTAAACAAAAATAATCACAAACACAAAATAAACTGGTCAGGGTGGGCAATCTCCTTCACTGAACCTACGGTAAGTTTAACTCTTTGATTCTCCACTCGCTCTCTCGTTCCTCCTCTAAACTCCCACCTAGATAGGTGGGCTGGATTAAGTGATGCGCATTCAGGTTTGTCGAAGCTCATTCTCTGTTCTTTGAGACAATGGCAACAGCAAGTGCTGCTGCATTGACAGAGTGGCTGTCTCGCTGCCACGCCCTCCTGACAGTCTTGGCAGGGTGACGGATGTGTTTTTAGGGCAGGGTGTAAAAAAAAAATACAGCTTTCAATTTAAAATCACAATCTAGCTTGGAGTGAATTTTCCCTTTGAAAAGTTTTAATATTTTCGTGACAAATAAGTACAGTGCAAAACTTAAATCCAAGATGTTCACCGGGCAGGAAATGTAGTCAAATTTGGTGCGTAAAACATTTATACACGTTTAAATCCTTTTTTTTTGTATTTTAATTTTAGATGTGTTTAAGTTAAGTAAAAATATTGGTAATAATGATAATGTGGGGACGTCACTAACCTCGCCTCTGCCAGAACACGTTTTAAATAAACAATAACAAAATGCGTATATGCCGTCATATTTATAAAACAATAAACCATAAATAAACAATAACACATTGTCAAAAATACCATAAATAAATAACAATACACAAATACAAAATAACACATGGGCGGAGGGGGAGACCCCGTTCTAAAAATAAATACAAAATATATTTATGTGCAGGCTTTCTACCGCCCTGTTACCACCCTGCTACTTAAAAAAAAAAAAGAAAAAAAAAGAAAAATCATAAAAAATCAATGGGCATTTCGAAGCCTGTACCTCGTTAAAATCGAGCCCTTCATTGTTAATTATATAAACCTAAAGTGCAAACAACTTATTTTAACACCAAAAAATAAATACATAAATAAATAAATAAAAAACGCAAACTGATCTCTAACTGAGATTCTGGATAGGTTATTAAGAAATACTGTATATTTTAAAAATCTAATTTTTGCATCATCTGCCCCACACTCCCCAAAGGTAAATATATTTGTAATTTTTTTATTTTATTATTATTATTATTATTCTCTGTAGACACCAAAGAGTGTTTAAGTAGTGGTACAGTAAAATTAAATAAAATTAGAAAAAGGTCATTTGCTGTAGGTTCCCGAAAAAGTCTTCCTGAAATCAAATCTCGCAAAGTTCGGCTCTGGAAAGGAGACAAAAATAGAACAGATGAGAAGATATTACTTGACTATAAAAATGAATGAACTTATCTTTAGCGTGGCTAGTTAGTGCAGATTCACCCATCTCAGAAAGGCAGATTGGTTTCTTACAACAAACACAGTAGCTTTTGCTTGGACTAGCCAAGATTTGTATTCCTGTTTCTCTAACCACCTGTCACTGAAAACACACTTCCCCCGGCATTTTAACGTAAATTGGAGGGTTACTGGTAAGCATGACAACAGTACGAACACAGTGCAATAATAATATAACTCTCACCTAGGTTACAGCCAATACGCGAACATTATTTTACAGCTTCTACATTGATGACTTTTTGCCAGGAGTCACTATTATTAGATTTACAAAATGTTCTGGTCATGGTCAAATTTAAGGTCACAAAAATCAAGTTTGTGTGAAAATTTCAAGCACTTTCAAGCATCTTCTTGAAAAAACTGCTCAATTCAAGCACTTTCAATGTTACAAACCACTTTTAAAGAAAATGTATAAAACAAACCGTCCTAAATAAATCAAGAAATATAAACAGGAATCTGAAGAATTCTTCAACAAAAGTCTCTGGTTCAATGAGACTAAATTATAACTTTCCCCCAAAAATGGACCATAGTATGTTTGAAGAAAAAAAGTGAAAGCCTTCAATGAAGAAAAGCTTGTATCTACAGTTAAACATGGAGGTGTTTTAGCAGTTCAGGGACTGGAGACATTCATGTGATTGAAGATCGAATGAATGCAGCCATGTGTCAAAACTTAAAACATTCTACAAAGTACAATGACACCATCAGTTAGTAGGCTGATTGGCAGGCAGTTTGTCTTCCAACATGACAACGACCCAAAGCATACAGCTAAGTCAACTCTCTAATTCTTGAAGAAAAACGATGATGAAAATTCTGGACTGGCCTTCGCAATCACCAGATCTCAATCCAACAGAAATGCTTTGGACTGATCTGAAAAAAAGCTGTAGCCAAGCATTGTGTATCCAATCTGTCTGAGCTGAAGGAAATATGCAAGACACAATGGTCCCATATTTCACCAACAAGATGTAACATACATGGGCAGCAGTGTGGAGTAGTGGTTAGGGCTCTGGACTCTTGACCGGAGGGTTGTGGGTTCAATCCCCAGTGGGGGACACTGCTGTTGTACCCTTGAGCAAGGTACTTTACCTAGATTGCTCCAGTAAAAACCCAACTGTATAAATGGGTAATTGTATGTAAAAATAATGTAATATCTGTATAATGTGAAATAATGTATAATGTGATATCTTGTAACAATTGTAAGTCGCCCTGGATAAGGGCGTCTGCTAAGAAATAAATAATAATAATACTGGTTATGAATTATCATAAATGTCTGAAAGCCGTAGTAAAAGGAAATGGAGTATACACGTAACACTAAAGCAGTGGTGTCAATCCTTTTGTCATGAATGAATAAATTAAATAAGCTTGTTTGTTTTATGATAAAGTTTGTTGGTAAAAAAAAATATATATATTAAAAAGTGGTTAAAGTTTACGAAATGTTTGTCCTTAATGTTATCTTGAATTATAGTATAATAAGTGTAGGGTGCCACTACTTTTGTCTGTGATTATTTGCTATAGTAAAATGGCTGTGTCTGCACTGTTAAGTGCACCATTTCGGTAAAAGGAATATATAAAAAAGGTAAGTCAACATCTTCTCAATTTTATAATGCAAACATTGTACTTGTTGTACCTTAAATCATTACAGGCAGAACATGTCTGAGACACATAATTCTCATTTTATTCAGAAAATCTGCATATTTATTTTACCGTCGCTGTTCCAGTAACATGCAAATATTCTCAGGTAAAAGGAAACCATTAATAGTCCAAAGGCAAGCTTGACCCATCACAATGCTCAGCTCTGGGCAGCAGTAGGTAGATACAGTGGCTCTCAAAAGTATTCACCCCCCTTGTACTTTTCCACATTTTATTGTGTTGCAACATGGAATCAAAATGGATTTAATTAGGAGTTTTTGCCACTGATCAACACAAAAAAGTCTATAATGTCAAAGTGAAAAATAAAATCTACAAATTGTTCTAAATTAATTACAAATATATACTTTCTTTGCAACAGCTACCTGAGAAACCACAGGGGACTCCTCCTTCTTCAAGAGTTCAACATGGTTTACACAATTAATGCAAGTCATAGCGTAATCACGCACTCACTGTGCTACGCGGCCTGTCTTGCTCTGAAAAGCAATCTCCGTTCATCATTTGAAAATACTGTATCTCAAATAAACTGACGTCCTAATTAAATGACATAAACAGCATTGGGATGAACCGTCTCCAGAGATGTATCCCAATAAAGCAGAAATCCCGATTATCAGACTGTACTTGTACTGACAGTATAATACATTGCAGCATTAGAAAATGCATTGTGACTTTTATAACAGAACTGCTTACTGTGTAGGCTGATTATTGTTGCAAATGTCTTCATGTTTTTATCTATATGTCCTGAGTCTTTAATGCTCCCATGGTAAGTTCACTGCCCACCAATCAAACTGTCTTTAACACATCAATGTCATACTGGTGAGTGCTTGTGGCAATATCACATACAGACAGCAAACTATACACTTTCTCAGAAGACTGTTGAGTGGCAGGGTTGTAAATATGGTATTTGAAGCTAAACGGTTAGAGTTTCGGGATTCAACACGTGCAAGTGTCTGTATTCATTACCTGAGGGGTGCTGTGCCATCAGGAAGTCACATGTAAGTGGCTTCTTCTCCTTTAGAGCAGAGATTACTCAGTTATATTGTTCTGTGCCAGAAGTGAAGGACGCATCACTGAAGGGAAGTCAGAGTAAAAGGGAAATTTTACATCGATTTCAAAACTGCTGCAGCACACACAATCTATGAACACGATCACGGGTTCGGCCACCCCACTTACACTGACCAAAAATGAGCGATCAACAGACACAGCACTCAGCAGGGGACAGGCAGAGGCAACGTAAAGTGAAACTGCACTGCTTTACCTTTTAATTTTAACGTATTCTTTGTATGATGAAAAAAAAGCCTTTTTCCTTTCTCCTTTAATGCATCTACAATAAAAGTGATGTTGTGCAATGGCTATTTTTCTTTTTGTTCTGCTTACTCAATAAATATTGATTGATGAGACAGCCTCAATTCTCTCCTTGTCTGCATTGCCACCCTGTACAGCAGGCTTCATGTATCGGGGTGACAGTGCAATGTGAGTACAATCAATAGTACATGTCCTGTAAACCTGTCCTCTGTGTTTTGGGGTTTTTTTGGGGTTTTTTTGTAAACTGCAGTTTATTAAATAGGTTGCAGGTAAAGCTAAATAACATAGTTTAAAATAAATAGTTAAAATCATGGGTGTCAAATATATGGCTCATGGGGCAATTTTTGGTGGCCCATCCATTAGTTTCTAAAATTGCATTGATGTACTGTATCGTTTTTGAATTCTTCTTTAAAACAATCCGCCTCTTTAATATAACACACGTAGTCAACAGGAGCAGTCTGCATTGTATGAGTGATACTCATTAAGCCAATCCAGCTCACAAAGGTAGTAAATAGTCAATCAAGTAGCACACAGGATCTGTTTCCTCACCCACACGTGTAACAGCACAGACCACATCATTTTGAAGTAAAGGCTTGTTTAAACTATTTATTTTTACTTTGTGTAAAATTTTAAATCAGTAGCCAATAGTTGGAGCTGTCATGGAAGCGAAAGGTGGAGGCGGAGCAGAGCAGATTCCAAAATTGTTAGCTAGATGATTATTTGTTCAGTTAATAATTTTGACGGCAAGGCAATATGTCTGACTTGCAGTTCTGAAAGATTAGAACGTACAACGTCACTATGACACGCTGCACAAAGCAACATATTTTGAGTTTACTGGAAATGAAAGAAGCTTTGGAGTCTCCACTAAAGGTTTTTCTGAAAATGAGAAGAAAAAATGAAAGTGCTGTGGATGCCATGAATAACACAACCACAAGAAAGGACTTTTTTTAACTTCAAAAAGCCATGGAAAGTGCAGAATTATTTTGGAAGAAACTAACTGGGATTACAACAGTGGGTGCACCATATATGACCAGAAAAAAGAGTGGACTGGCTAGCAGAGTGCAGGAAAACGTTAAAGAAAGAAATGCAGAAGTACCAATTTTCTTACACTGGATTCTGCATCAACAGGCATTATGTGGAAAAGTTGCAGAATTAGAACACGTCATGAGCATTGTTATCAAATGTGTGAGAAAAGAAGTGATAAAAAAGGTACATTTCATAGTGGTACTGTTTACTATTTCACATTTTCACAGCTTGTCTGTATCTTTTTTTCAGTGCTGTTAAAAACGTTATATTTTGGAATATAAGTTAAATATTGAGACAGCATTATATACTCTGATATCTTTTTTTTTTTCTGCTGTTTGAAATTTCCGTTGAAATAAATTACTCTTCCTCCATTATATTACATTTGTGATGTTGAGTTTTTTTTGTCAGCGTCCTAGGAAAGCTGCTTCTAGTTATAGCTGCCTATTTCTGTACTATTAAATACATTAAGTAATATGTTGATTAATTGATTGAAACTGTGCCTGCATACTTATTGATGACTATGAATCGTGCCGTGGGGGTAATGTGTGTTTTGTGTTAAGTAGTATATTTGAGTATATTGGCCTACATACAATGTACAGTGTCGTGAAAAGGTATTTGCCCCCTGTCTGATTTTCTGCATTTTTGCACATTTTTCGCATTGTATTTGGTCAGATATTTTTGTGGGTTGTAGTAGTATACAGAGGGAGTCAGAGAAAATATGACAACAAAGTTTGGTGCTTCTTTCATTTGTTTGGTGTGCAAGGTAATCAAACATGCAATCTTCAGGTATGAAAAAGTTATTGCCCCCCCTAGTTAACTCAACCCAATTAAAGGGATAATTAGGGTCAGCTGTTTGAGTACTTTGGTTAACAGCCAGGCCTGATTTGGGCCAGCCCTGCCCAATATAAATCTGACTAACTTTGGCCCTTACCATCAGAGTGATGTTGTCAGCACACAGGTTATAGAGGCATATCATGCCACGAACAAAAGAAATTCCTGAAGACCTCCGGAAAAAGTTGTTGATGCCTATTAGTCTGGAAAGGGTTACAAAGCCATTTCTAAGGCTCTGGGACTCCACCAAACCACAGTCAGAGCCATATTGTCCAAATGGAGAAAGTTTGGGACAGCAGTGAATCTTCCCAGGAGTGGCCATCCTGCCAAAATCTCTCAAGAGCAAGGCGTAAAATTGTCCAGGAAGTCACAAAGAACCCTAGAACAACATCCAGGGATCTGCAGGCCTCTCTCGCCTCGGCTAAGGTCAGTGTTCATGTCTCCACCATCAGACAGACACTGGGCAAAAATGGGATTCATGGCAGAGTAGCAAGTGGAAACCATTGCTCACTAAGAAGAACATGAATGCTCGTCTCAAGTTTGCCAAAAAGCACCTGGATGATCCTCAAGAGATCTGGAACAATGTTCTATGGACAGATGAGTCAAAAGTGGAACTTTTTGGCCAACATGGGCCCCGTCTGGTGAAAACCAAACACTGCATTCCACAGTAAGAACCTTATACCAACGGTCAAGCGGGGTGGTGGTAGTGTCATGGTTTGGGGACGCTTTGCTGCATCAGGACCTGGACGCCTTGCCATCATTGAAGGAACCATGATTTCTGCTCTGTATCAGAGAATTCTACAGGAGAATGTCAGGCCATCCGTCCGTGAGCTGAAGCTGAAGCGCAGCTGGGTCATGCAGCAAGACAATGATCAGAAACACAAAAGCAAGTCTACATCAGAATGGTTGAAGAACAAGAAATTTAAAGTTTTGGAATGGCCTAGTCAAAGTCCAGACCTAAACCCCATTGAGATGTTGTGGCAGGACCTGAAACGAGCAGTTCATGCTCGAAAACCCACAAATGTCACTGAGTTGAAGCAGTTCTGCATGGAGGAGTGGGCCAAAATTCCTCCATGGCGCTGTGAGAGACTAATCAATAACTACAGGAAGCGTTTGGTTGCAGTTATTGCTGCTAAAGGTGGCGTAACCAGTTATTGAGTCTAAGGGGGCGATTGCTTTTTCACACGGGGGCATTGGGTGTTGCATAACTTTCTTTAATAAATAAATGAAATATGCATCAAATTTGTGCGTTATTTGTTCACTCAGGGTCCCCTTTATCTAATATTAGGTTTTGGTTGAAGATCTGATAACATTCAGTGTCAAAAATGCAGAAAATCAGACAGGGGGCAAATACTTTTTCACAGCACTGAATATAGCATTTTCATATACATTACGATTTATTTTAAATTGATCAAAATGACTTCGGCCCTTAAACGAGGACGGCCTTTATTAATAACACTATGCTTTACAAATGCTGCAATATTTTATTACATTATTTAAGACATTTTATAAGCGGCGCCATGAGAGTCTCCAATCTGCAGCACTATACTCTTTTGTGTTTTGGTGGCTTGAATACAGTACATTTACTGACAGTTAACGAGAGACTAATAGGTGGGAGTTGGGAGGTCAGGGGAGTACTGTACCAGCGAATCAGGAGTGTGTATTGGTTGCTATGGGGTGGGACAAGAAGAGGAGAGAGAACGGTACGTGAGTGTAATGCAGTTGTTTTTTATTATTAGGTTTTTTTTTCCCACTGTAATTTACCTGCTTGTTTGAAACCGAAACTAAATCTTCTCATAGATAGTGAGCAAGTTTATATATATATACAGTATATATATATATATATATATATATATATATATATATATATATATATATATATATATATATAATTGTACAGGACTGAGTAAAATTCCAGTTGAATAAAAAACAAAACAACTAAACCCCCTACAAGAAGATGTCTTCAGCCAGCTTTCAGATAGTGCTTAGAGTGACCGGCAAAGCTCTAAGTTCCTCTGAGTTTAAGTTTTCACCATCCAAGCTGACGACGAGGTAAACAGACAGTCCTTGTTTTATCCCCTGCTGTGTTGGCGCTGAACTCTGCTGGGAAAGAAAGGGACGTGAAGGACTCCTGTGCTGTAAGTAGTTCATCTTGGGTTGTCTGTCAGGAATATATCATAAATAAAATTTGCTTACTAAGGTGGGTGTACATTAGTTTGTATTACATGCTGGATTGAGGTTGCAGTCTCTTCGGGGGTGTCATGTACAGAGGCAGAGTAGCGCGTTTATTTATTTTTTGAGCAGGGGTAGAAAAAAAGCACACTAATTGCAATCACACACCATAAAGTTTAGCGCACTTTCGAAAATGAGGCCCATAGAAGTAACAAAGTAATTTAATAAAAAAAAAAAAAAAAAATGCATTACCATAATTTCATACTTCCAATATGAAAGTTGCACAACTATATTAAATGTGTATCTTAATTGTATGGTATTTTTCATAGCTATTAGAAAGAAAGAAAAATAATGCATAACTTCTCTTTACAAATAAACACAGTTCACATTGAAAATATGTGAGTTCCATCTGGAAATATTTAGGTTTTTAAACTCTGAACTTTTCTTGAGCATTTTTAAAAATATATATACACATTACAGGGTCAAATTGTGTAAACAAATGATTTAGAGAAAGACTGGGGGTGGGGATCACATTGTCAATTTTTCTAGGAAAGCAATGAAACTCACTAAATATCTTAGTATTCCTAAACAGCTGTAAATTATTTTACATAATTTGTGTTGTGTTGGTACTGTATTTCTCCAGAAAAAAAGTACAAATGCAGCCCTCTCACATTGATTAGCTGTTTGTCCAACACTCTCTATGCTCAAAAGTGTCCCTTCCAGAAGACATTTTCTAGCTATTCACCTGTCACACTGCTTCAGTAAAGAAGACTATATTTATGCCTGTTCCTTCAATAAAAGGCTCACGTGCATTTTGCGGGTCTGTGAGTCCGTCGTCCCTCATGTCAACTGCAATGATATGTTTCACTCACTGTGTCTCAGTGAGAGTATTGGGATTGCTGTCCTTCCCGACCAAGTTCTTCATAAGTGTCCTTATCAACTGATAACTGATAATATTAGTTTACCTGTAAATACATTGAAGAAAACAATAAACAAAAACATTTACAAGTACACCCCACTGAAACTTAAAAATAATATTGATATAATATGCCGTACATTTTAATAATTTCTCTTCTGCCCTTATGACTCTCATTTAATAGAATGATGAACTTTCAAATACCTTGAGAACAAAATGTTGTGCAGCTCCACATAGTAGCATTCAAATATACAATGCAAAACGTTCTCCGTGGCATAGGTATGCAATATGTGTTGTTACAACACAAAAAAGCTAATTACCAATTCACTGAAATGCATAACAATCTCCAAATGCTAAAACGGCTGCTAATCAGTCAGTTATTACTATACTTATAAATTATGTGTATAATTGAGGAGAATACAGATGCAGAGTACAGATGTATTTCAACCTTTTAGCCATGGTCACAAATCACGATTCACATGCAAATGTTCCCTTTGGATTGTAAGTTTTGTTGGTGTGTGGTGAGGTGTTACTGTTTTCTTTCTACTGAATGTCAGTACTACTGGATTTCAATAGGTTACTCCTGGTAGATGTTGCTCATGAATAGTGTGTTCCATTCAGATTAACATTGACTGCTGGTATCAGGGCAGCTGAATTGTCTTGGTCTATTTGTGTGTTATATGACTGTGACAAGGCTGGCTGAGTGATGACGTCAGACCCCGGAAAGGAAACACACACAGGACGGTGGTTTATTGCAAATAAAAAAACAAAAAAACAGCGCGTTGGCCAAAGTAAATAGACAGACAGACAGACAGACAGACAAACAACGTGGACGAACCCGACAAGTATCGCACGAGTAGCATTTGTTATTTTTGTTTCTCCTCTTTCTCTCCCGTTCTCCACTCTCGAACACACAACCCCGAGTGAGTGAAACGTGCACCTATATATACTGTTGTGCCGGGATTCAATTACTAATTAATTATTCACTTGAATCCCAGCACGTGAATTAATTCTGTGCAACCTCGTGCTCACATATTAAATACTTTAAATGCACGTGAAGTGGTGTGCAATCCCGTACCTAAATACAATTATACATTTTAAATAACTCGTGCTACACACACCCATTTATATCCCGTGCAGCCATATCTATACACTACATGCAACATATAACACACAAATGCACACAGGGGCAGGCATATCGCCACAATGACATAGCATAGAAGGAACCTGTAATAAATGAAAACATTTTATCAGTATGAGTGAATGAATCTAAAGAAATGAATGAAGCAATTGTACAATGAACTTCACCCTTTTTCACAGATAGATCAAGAAACAGTTCATAGCTATTGGAAAGAAACTGGTAAGTTCTTCACCAGGTAATAGTTTCCAAATCGACTGCCAAAAGTGCTTAGCCCAGGAGGAAAGGCCCCACACTCTGGAATTAAAACAGACACCTATTGAACATGAAAAATAAAATGCTTACCATTGGGTAATGTTAGTTTAGAATCATTGAATGAGAGTGTTATTTCCATCTCTATGATCCAGGTCTGTCGTTTTCTTAAATATGATGATGGGTGTTTATTCGCTATATTTTTCAATCGGTCAGTAAATGACTTTGTGTATATTCAAAATTAAGTTTCAACTACAGCATTTTCATGTATTAAAAAATATGAATACTTGTCAAGACATTTGCGTTGTTTTAGTGCCCCGTCCTGGCAAATTGGTCTTGGTCCGGTTTTCACTCGCTCCCCATGAAAGCTGTAAAAAGACTGGGGGTTACGTGTGTAATGTATAGCTCTGCTGTACAGTAGCTCGGGGAGGTAAAACAAGAAAGTAAACAAGTCTCTTACACACTATGTTTAACACTCCAATATCTGATCTTTCCATAATGGACTTTAAAGTCTTCTTTAAAACAAGTGGTTTTAGTTTATGTTTTTCTGGTTAAATCACATAGCAGTAGACTGTGTCTTTTTGCCTGGATTACACATGGAAGGTGGAAGGTGAGCTTTCCTAAAAATTGCATTAAACTCCTCAAATAATTTACAAACATCATCTCTGACTTGGGGAAACAAAACTTGTCGGTGAAATTTATTCAGAGCATTTGCAAAGAAGGGTTTTCAAAGTTTATTCCCGATTGCCTTTTTTGCATGCTTTTGTACCAACAAACATACAAAACACTCTGTAGTTAAAACTGTATTTTTCCACCATGCTGTGATTTCTCATTCTTGAAATTGGGTTTCTCCAAATTCAAATACATTGCTTATGGTAGGCAGGTAATCCTTTTGTTTGGTCCTGTTAACTACTGTTAACTACAAACCATGACATCATATCCCATCCATGTCCTCCATTCTGAGATCAATTTCCCATTTCTCTCAAGTTGCACAGTAACAGTCACAGCTCCACCTAATGGACAGAAGGAGGCAGTAAAATACAGAACACATTACAATTGCAGTATTGTTCATGATTTTGGTTACAATTGTATTTCAAATCAAGAACAACACTCACAGTGCATTTTTTACAATTGTATAATTAGTATATACATTAGCAATTATGTATACGTCCAGAATTATACAGTAAAGGTTGCTACTCTGCATAGTTAGGTTAGCGATATTATCATAGTTACAACAGTACTATTTATTCAATCATATTATGGTTTGCAAGTTGAATCATTTGCAATATTTAATATCAAGTGGAATTGTATTACACTACAACTACTACTAGCCTTTCAATAAATAAAAAAATAGCTTAGCCTATCAGTATGATGAAATAAAAGATGACCATAACATATCAACATTATCTACAGAATGGTATATAATGTAACAAAATGAAAGCAAGACTCAGTAGACCGTAATGCAGTACACAAATTCTCGGTTTATTAAAGCCAGGACTCTACACTGGTGATTAAGTGTGCTGCTTTACTAGCCAGTGATACAGATACAGCTGAGCGACGTAGTGCTACTCAGTCTGTGACAAATAATAAAAGAAAGGAAAGTCAGTCCACAGCACACTGTTTTGGCCATATTCTACAGCCACTAAGTATGAGGCACCATTAGGGACAAAATTCAAACTGACACCTCACATATGACACACTGAAACTGTATGCGGAACACAGTAAAATCTCATATACTACACAGTATAATCTCATACACTACATTGTGAAATCGCATACACTACACAATTAAAAAAAAGATTATTTATTTCTTCATTTTAATTTTTAATTTTTTTTTAAACAGCAGACACATGCAAGCACAGACGCGTTGTGGCTGTTGTCTTAGTGTGTATCAAACAATTAATTACATTTGTATCTAGTGATTGGTGATTATTACAAATAGTTAATTCATTAATTCTAAAAGGAAATATTCAACATTACAGTAAAACCGTACACAGCATTTTACTACAAGTAATTATTTTGCAACAATACAATTACAGAAATGGAACCAATGAAAGTTCCTCATTTAACCCTCAGTTTGAAGCATATGTATCCATTTCGCTTATTTTTTGTAACAGTATTTCATGCTTATCTTGGCGAGAGCCGAGTTCAAATCAGCATGAAGTTTTAACTTCTACTCTCATGTAATGGAAATCATGAAGATCTGGATACGTCCAGTGACTGCTGTGAATAGTGCAGCTGGCAACAAGGGAAAGACCTTGTGACAGCCTGGAGAGACAGCTGACAGGAGGAAAGAGACCCCATTGGGGCTGGTAAGGGTTAGCTACCCATGTCGGCAGTATCCAGCTCTGTGTTTACAGGATGCTGGAGACACCCGCCCAAGGCTTCTAAGAAATTAAAGAGAAAAATACCCCTAGAGTCTGTGAGAGCAGGGGCGGAGGATGACTCAACGTTAGACAACAGGATTAATGACTTAGGAACGGAAATGGATATGAGTATGGAGAGTACTTCACAAAAGACTAGGTCAAGATCTGCAGTTAGCAAAGACGTGGAACTCCAGGTTTGTGTCTGCGGCTGGAGCAAGGTGACAACAGTCAGGGGTTTGAAGATTCATCAAGGGAGAATGAAATCTTGAGGGAGAAGGGACAAGGGCCTCGCATTGATCAGTACATCTTACGAAGTCAGTCAAGTCAGTTAAATGAAATCCAGCGACAGGAAGCAAACCACAGTTCACAGGATATCAGCACCCCTGTCATAGATGTGAGGAGGACTTACATGGATACAGCTAGTGATGAACCTAATGATCCTTGTGAACTCGGTCAAACAAACCAGCATAAGAGAGAAAAGAACCTCAACTGGCACAAGTCTGGAGTTAAATGGCCAAGAACATGTGAGAAAATGGCATGGGACACAGTAAACACAGATCTCTGTTTTGCGTTGGAAAGGTTAAGTGGAACAGTTGAAAAGAAGCTGGATAAATTTGGGGACATCATCTACGCATATGGATGCGAGAGGTTTGCAGTTGAAAAAAGGAAGGAAAAAGTACAAACTATTCCTGGAAATTCTAGACGGCAACAGGAGATTGAACACTTATTTAGAGAAAGGACACCGCTGAGGAAGCAATGGAGAAGAGCAGAACAAAGTCAGAAGGAGGGACTCAATCTGTTACAAAGGGTCATAAAAGACAAGCTTGCAACATTACGCCGAGCTGAGCGCCTACGAAAACTCTACAAAAAGAAGGCGCATGCGAGAACTAACTTTTATAAAGACCCATTCAAATTTGTGAAGAAGTTATTCACCAGTGAGAATGGCACACTAAAAGCATCTAAGTTTGAGCTGGAGAGATATCTGGAGGAAACACATACAGATTCAAAAAGGCAGGAGTCTATGTCAGTTCCTTCAGACATCTCACCTATCAATCCACCAGAATACCAAATGGAGGACTGTGCACCTAAGTGGAAAGAAGTAGAGCAAGCTGTGAAAAAAAACAAGGGCTTCATCATCTCCAGGGCCTAATGGAGGTCCGTACAGAGTGTACAAGAGTGCTGCAGGAGTTCCACGAATCCTGTGGAAATTGATGAAAGTGGCATGGGAAAAACAGGTTGTATCAAGAGCATGGCGCTGAGCAGGTGGAGTCTTTATATCTAAAGAAAAAGATTCTACAAGCATTAGTCAGTTTCGCCCAATATTTCCCTATTAAACGTAGAAGGCAAGATTTTCTTTAGCATTATTGCTCAGAGATTGTCAACTTACCTATGTGACATTCCTGGATTTGGCTAATGCATATGGTTCAGTGCCACATCAACTTCTTTGGGCAGCATTTGATTTTTTCTGTGTACTGATGACAATAACAAATTTAGTGAAAGCCTACTTTGGAGATTTGCAATTTAGTTTTTCAACTTCAGAATTCAGCACTACATGGCAATGCCTATAAGCTGGAATAATGGCAGGATGCACCATTTCTCCACTGGCTTTTATCATGACAATGGAAGTAATCATTAGGGCATCAAAATGGGTAGTGGGAGGAGAGCGCTTGGCTTCTGAAATGCGACTACCACCAATTCGAGCATACCTGGATGACATGACAACCATGACTACAACAGTAGCCTGCACTAATCGGTTATTGGGCAAATTAACCAATAACATTGAATGGGCACGAATGCAATTCAAGCCCACTAAATCAAGGAGCATCTCTATAATTAAAGGTAAAATAGTAGATACAATGTTCTACATTAATGGTGAGGCAATACCAGCAGTGTCTGAGAAGCCAGTGAAGAGTCTTGGGAGATGGTATGGTGGGTATCGAAAGGACACAGTTTGTGTGGGAGAAGTTAGACAACAAGCAGTGGAAGGGTTGAAGAGCATAGACAGCAGCACTTTACCAGGCAAACTAAAACTCTGGTGCTTTCAGTTTGGTCTACTGCTGAGGCTGCTGTGGCCACTGACTGTGTATGAGGTTTCTTTGACAACAGTAGAGAAGCCCGGAAGCTTTAATCAGTTCATACATCAGGAAATGGTTGGGAGTTCCACGCTGCCTCAGCAGAGTGGGACTTTATGGTAAAGGAATACTGCAGCTACCAGTCTCTGCTCTAACGGAGAAGTTTAACTGCGCCAAGGTCCGACTGGATATTTTCAGGTAAGATACAACCTTTTTCTCTTAATAGGGTTATTACAGCCATTACTATTCCAAGTAGTAAATTTGACAAATCTATTTTGTTAATAACAGGAATTTCACTTGCCTTTCTGTCATCTTATTTTTTCCTTGTCACAGACAGTGAACCTGGAACCTCCTGGTAACAAACCCCTTTATTTAACCACTGGACCACCAAGCCTCCTTTGATATGTAAAACAGGATCTGTACCTTCTCTGCACACTGAGAGAAAAGTGGTAATCAACCTCTAAGTATAAGGAATATTGAAAGCAGAATATTTAAATTTGTTTCGACATTAGGAATTATGAAACAGGAGATTAAACAAGAGCAATAACAATTTAAAGGCAGATAGACCAGTTAGAAATTATAACTACCGACACGTGGGGTGCTATGTAAGAGTTTATTTCAAATTGTACTGTATTAAAAAAAAAAAGCTACTTGTGTTTCTTTATGATCAAGTAGGCAATGTAATGTTGGTGCAGACTGAGACTTGACTAGAACGATATTCTAGATAAGGTAAGGACATCGTATTGATTTAAAATAATGCTGCACACTTTTATTGATTGATTATACATTTCATTTTATCATCCAGTTGTATCATATAAGCTGCTAATGAATTTGATAGCAGATTAAAAAATGCTAGTGTTGAATTGTGCTGATTTCTGAAGTGGCATTGTTGTGTTGGGCTATACAGTATATTAAAATGGATGCTAAAAATTGCCATGTCCCTAGGGTAAATGTGCTCTTTATCTCTGCCCTAAAAACAGTTCTGTGACCCTGCCCCAAGGGCAGTTCTGTGCCCCTGCCCCAAGGGCAACTGTGCTCTAATTAGATAGTTGTAGGGTGGTATTATAAACTAAACTAGTATTTGAATCTAAAAAGTTTAGCACCTCGCAATTAACTTTGTCAAAATGTATTTCTTTTAGTTAACATACTAATAATTTCCATATATCTGCTTCACTTTACATACCATTGTAACAGGGGACTTGCTACATGTGAAATGAATGATTGATTGAATGATGTGGATGCGTGTTTGCTGCTTGATTGACAGGAGACAGCGACTAGAAGGTTGGGATTGACACGCCCCGCAGGCACGCAGGATTATTTACATGGTACAGGAACCCCACGTGACGCTACCAGCAATGGTAGCTCACGGGTAACGGACGGCCCGGTGTACAAACAGCAAAATAAACACTGTATAAAAACTATCAAACAAAAGGTCCCATGAAGACAACTTGCACTACGCAGCTAACAAATAGAGGTCCCACTTACACACCTGTATGCTATTCTGGGTGGGATCCACTATCCCGAAACAAACTCCCTGATAGGGTTGCCAACCCTCCAGGATTGGCCGGGAGTCTACAGGAATCGGCATCGATCTCCCGGTGACTATTGAAAGCAATCCGGGATATTTTAATAGGATATTTTAAGAACATAAATTAATATAATGGATGCACATAATTCATACAGAAGTTCATTCATTATTAAAACATAATGGTGTCATCTGATTGCACTTTTCTTTCTTTTGGCAGCGTAATGACATAATACTCTAGCGATCTGTGCTAAGTGTGTGTGTGTGTGTGTGTGTGTGTGTGTGCGCATGTGATGTCCTGTTGAAGCACAGCTGAAGGCCTACTATGCGTGATTATGAATAATGTAAATTGCATTAGTGCAGTTTTGCATCCAATTTTCTTGAGGCGATTTTAAGAAGTGCCAAGAAAAAAAAGAAATTGTAATGGTAGGAAAATTTAAAAAACACAATATATTTAAACACAGCTGTTTTATCAGGCATTTGTATACCAGACAATGTCTTTCTGCTGGAAAATGTCATTTATACAGCTATTCAAAAATGTTGCATATAGTATGGCAATTCTATGTACGTACAGTACACCGTCACTCAGCTTTTAGTTTTGCATTGAAATAATGATTAGGAATAAAACATTTTGTTTGACAAGTTGTGTTTGTAGTATTATATGTGCACATTGTTATTGCAATAATAATAATAATAATAATAATAATAATAATAATAATAATAAAAAAACGTTTTAAACAACATCAACTGCATTTGCATGGTGGCAGATGTTAGTATGTTAGTGGTGTATCTTTAAACGGACCGGGTTGTGGGGCAAATGGAAAAGCTTTTTGAAGCTATTGTAGAGATCCGTGCATTTGTGTTTATGTACCGTATTCCCTGCTGTCTACTTGTGTTTGCATGCTGTGTGTTATTCCCTCCCTGCTGTATTCCGCCATTGCTTGTTTACCTTTTGTGTGTGTGTATTCCCATACCATATGACCTGCTGTTTGTTAGTCTGCCCTGGTCTGTTCTCATTGGTTGTTATCTGTGTGTCCTCATTGGTGGTTGTTTGTCTGTCTCTCTGTGTTCATTGGTCCTGGTGTGTAGCTGCGAGACAATGGGTCAGAAGCCTGGCAATATATTTGCATAAAGGGGGCGGGCTAAGCCTATAAGAAGGCGCTGCAGTGCCGTACGGGGGGGGTTGTTGTTGTGCTGGTTGCCATGGTTGCTGTGTTCCTGTGTGTGAATCCTGTGTTGCCAACAGAGCTGTGGTCTCTTGTTTGGGTGTTGAGAGAGTGTCCACAGTAATAAATAAAGAGAAAGGATTTGAAAAAGGAACCAGCATCTCTCTGTTTTCTGTTTTCAGTCCCTTTTGACGGAGCACTCTGTATGTTAGTGACATCGTCTTAAAATCTAAATTCTATATTAATGTTCTATACAGAGTTCATACAGGCCACAAAAAAGAAATTCAAGGACCAAAATTTTATTTTCAAGGACATCATATTCCGATTTTAATGAAACAAAAACTCCATCCACGTACCAATGCATTGAAAACAATGCAGTATTAGTTAGTATATTATACAGTTAAATGTACTAATGCTTTTAATGATCAAAAGTATTGTAACAATCTTCGCGTTAAGTGAAGCAATCCAAATGGGATTAATTTTTATTAAATATCTGGTAACACAATGAATCCCTGTTTGGGCCGGGTTCACACCAAAATAATAAATCTTCTATCCCCTTTCTTTCTCAATCATCCTTTCTCTTTCCCTAACTCTATGCTCTCTTTTCTCCCAGTCACTCACATTCCTTCTGCACACCACAGACAATTAATGGTTCTTCACACTGTTTCACAGCTCAGGCCTCCCTCTCTGTACCTCACAGTCGTACAGCAACCACTCCAGTGAAGTATTCACACGTTCTCTTCCTCAAGGCTTGTCTTCCCCCCCCACTTATAGCCTTGGGGGGAGTACCCCGCCTTCCATATACCATACGCACGCACACATACACCCTTACTCTAACGCACACGCACACACACACACTATAACAACGTGCCCCATTCCCTTACACATAACACTAAACGAGACATAACAAACAAACAAGACAAAACAAACAAACAAGACAAACACTGTCCAGCAAGTGCCATCGCCAAGGTCGTTACAGTATTTTCTTTGCTCCTTTATCATAAGTCATGTTATGTGTTATAAATTTGCAATGTGTTAAATGCAGACATGTCAAGTCTCAAAGTTTACCCTTGAAACTTACGGTTTTTCACAATTTTGAGGGTCTCACGTCCGTTCAATGGATTCTTATGGTTTTTGTTGTCTATCCACTTTCAGTCTGCTTAAGGGCTATGCACACCGGATGCGAGCGATTTAAATGGAGTAATGCACACTGCAAGCAAACTGAGCAAATATAGAAATACATTTGTTTTGATTATATACCTGCTACGCGCTGTTCGCATCTCAATGGACCAATCAGAAATAAGGTCAAAGGTAATGGCTGTCAGACTCACTGTCTCGCTCACACAGAGGTTACCACAGAAATTAAACAAAAATGGACATCAATAAAAATTAAATTATTAAAGTCGAAAAATATAATGCTCTTTATGATGCCAGTGTCAGTGGTTATAAAGTCAATAAAAAGAAGGACGCCATACGGGGGTTGCGAGCGGTGAGCCGAGGATACAGATAATAATTGGGCATACTAAATTGGGGAGAAAACAGGGGTAAAAAAAAAAAAAATGGCGATGACTAAATTTATTTAAAAAAAAAAAGGAAAAAAAAAATAATGTTGACCAATAATTATAATCACATTCACACAATAACTGATTTATTAAAACTGATAACACTATGTAACACAATTTTTGTTCCTGGGTAGTAAGTGTTATTTCCTAATTGCTTATGCCTCAAAAGTATACAAAATGGCTATTATTCCTCACAAACTTTGCTTTTGTGACCAGGACAGTGATATTTTGAAATTTACCTATTTCCAATGAGAAAACGGGCGTATTTGTGTCTTTTCGTTCACATAAAGTCAGAAAAAAGCAACATATGAATCAAAATTAACATGTATTTATACTAAAGTAATACAAAAATGACTACAAAAGATTTAGAAGTGAGTAGTTTTTCGAGATTTACGATTATACTGTAAATCACTTTCACGAATCAGCCCCCAAATGTAGTCTCCCATTATGTTCTCGTTATACTGTCCTTGGTAGCGGCGTTCAAAGTCCAGTATATCCTGGTGGAAGCGCTTGCCTTGCTCCTCCGAGTACGCTCCCATGTTCTCCTTGAATTTATCAAGATGAGCATTAAGGATATGGACTTTGAGGGACATCCTACAGCCCATTGTGCCGTAGTTCTTCACCAGAGTCTCAACCAGCTTCACATAGTTTTCGGCCTTGTGATTGCCCAGGAAGCCCCGAACCACTGCGACAAAGCTGTTCCAAGCCACTTTCTCCTTACTAGTGAGCTTCTTGGGGAATTCATTGCACTCCAGGATTTTCTTTATCTTTGGTCCGACGAAGACACCGGCTTTGACCTTTGCCTCAGACAGCTTAGGGAAGAAGTCTTGAAGGTACTTGAAGGCTGCCGACTCCTTATCTAGAGCTCTGACAAATTGTTTTATAAGGCCCAATTTGATGTGCAGTGGTGGCATCAGCACCTTCCGGGGGTCCACCAGTGGCTCCCACTTGACGTTGTTCCTCCCCACAGAGAACTCGGTCCGCTGTGGCCAGTCCCGCCTGTGGTAGTGCGCCTTGGTGTCCCTGCTGTCCCAAAGGCAAAGATAGCAGGGAAACTTGGTAAAACTGCCTTGGAGACCCATCAGGAATGCCACCATTGCAGCCTCTTGATGCCATCTCAGAAAAATGCAGATATGTATCCACTTAGGCAGCTGGAACTAAACTGAACTGGTGGGCTTAATGCCCCTGTATTTATACTACTATTTATATTACTGGAAAGTTCTAGAAAGTTCTAGAAGTTACTCCAAGTTTACTCAGCACTGAATCTATCTGGAATGTTCTGGAAAATAGGTAAATTTCAAAATATCACTGTCCTGGTCACAAAAGCAAAGTTTGTGGGGAATAATAGCCATTTTCTATACTTTTGAGGCATAAGCAATTAGGAAACAACACTTACTACCCAGGAACCAAAAAAAAAAAAAATTGTTACACAGTGTAATCAATAAAAGTATATTATATTAAACTCATTTTCTCAGTATTTACAAATAAATGTGTAGATGTATTCTTTTTAAATAATTTACATGTTAAACCAGATCACATATAAACATTCACTGTTGAAACAAAATCCTGGCGATCCATCACCAGCACCTGCCCCCACCCCCTCCCCCGAAACAAAATCTAGTGGTCTAGGTTTAAGGTTTTTCAGTAGGGGTCTCACTGTTGTGAACCCTTAAGGGTTGACATATCTGTAAATGCTAAAAGAAAATGTTTTAAACATAAATTGATAAAAAATAATCTAAATGTCATTCCAAAACATACACTGCATACTGAGTCACACAAGAATGTTGTGTCAGTGTTGCAAAATAAGCCTGTGAAAGGGTCGCGGCCCCGGCAAAGATGGTGAATGCGGAAGTAAGACACGGAGAACTTCGGTTTAAGCATGGGTGTGTATTTACAATGATAACAAATAACACCACTGTAACAGGATAGCAGCAGGAAAGAGACTCAGAGGCAAAGAGGCTGCAGTTTAAGAGGTAACACGCACTTTAACAAAAATAACACCAAACAAAAGGGCACAAGGGCCAAAATAAAGGTTTAATAAAACACTAAAACCTTTGCAGGCTGGGCATTCGCCTTCCTTTTATGTGATGTGACTGCTTCCAATTAGCACCAATTATTCTATTAAGGAATATATGCCAACCACCACCAAAACACAAACAAAACACCACAATATTAAACAGGCAGAGCTATTACTAAGCCACAACCATCAAGAACACACATGGACAAACACTAAACCAAAAACATTCAACTGACTAACAGTGCAACCGTTTAGTTTGAAAATTATAAGGTTTATTATGTACAGGTGTGCACGCATCTTAACTGACTTCACCACAGCACACAAACAGAAAAAAACAATGGTGAAAATGGTGAAAACAGGAAAATTCATCAAATACTAGTATAGCAACTCGACACAATATAGGCAAAATGTGTCATATCAGTCAGATGACCAAATGGACAGGTATTTAGCATAGACAGGTATTTAGTATTTCAGTACTGTTTCTGGAAAGAACTACATTTCATGGATATTTAACACTTTGCCAACCACATAGCGCTCAGTTTAAAAAAAAAAAAAAAAAACTCAAGTTAAAGTAGAAAGTTAAAGCACAGAAAACACATGGCGGTTATTTTCTAAGGACATATGCTGGGGGATCGCATTATTTCAACCGTTTTTTCTGCACCTGTTTTTTCTACCTGTGAAAGCGAGAGGAAGAATTTGAGCTGTAAATCTCCCTCCCAACCAGAAAGGGCGGTGTGTAAGGTCGGTGGTATGCATTCCCATAGAGATGCTGACTGGACGTTAGGTGGGAACTGGAAGTCAGCTATTATTATTATTATTATTTATTTCTTAGCAGACACCCTTATCCAGGGCGACTTACAATCGTAAGCAAATACAATTTAAGTATCACAGTACAAGTAATAATACAATTAAGAGCAAGATAAATACAATGACTTTGGTTCAAGTAAGTACAAGTGTGACAAAATACGATTCAATAGTACAGCAGATAACAGTGTCAGTGATTGTTACATCAGGATATGATTAAATACAAAATACTACAGATTAAACACTTGGCAGATTACAGTACTTTGAAGTACAGGATTAAATGCAGTAAAATAGGGGGCAGATAAGAGCAAGTAAAGCGCATTTAAGGAAGGGTGATACGTGTCCCAGGGGAAAAACAGAGGAGTTCTACAGGTGCTTTCTGAAGAGGTGAGTCTTGAGGAGGTGCCGGAATGTGGTCAGAGACTGGGCAGTCCTGACATCTGTAGGAAGGTCATTCCACCACTGCGGGGCGAGAGTGGAGAAGGAGCGGGCTCTGGAGGCAGGGGAGCGTAGAAGAGGTAGAGCCAGTCTTCTAGTGCAGGCGAAACGGAGATTTCGAGTGGGGGTGTAGGGAGAGATGAGGGTCTGGAGGTAGCTGGGTGCAGTCTGGTCAAGGCATCTGTAGGCTAATACAAGTCTTGAACTGGATACGAGCGGTGATCGGGAGCCAGTGGAGTGAGCGGAGTAGTGGAGTTACATGGGAGAAGCGAGGTAGAGAGAACACCAGGCGAGCAGCGGAGTTCTGGATGAGCTGGAGCGGACGGGTGGCGGATGCAGGGAGGCCAGCCAGGAGGGAGCTGCAGTAGTCTAAGCGGGAGAGTACCAAGGCCTGGACCAGGAGCTGGGTGGCGTAGTTGGTGAGGAAGGGTCGAATTCTTCGGATGTTGCTCAGGAAGAATCGGCAAGTGCGTGCCAGAGTGGAGATGTGCTGGGAATAAGAGAGGCAGGGGTCCAGGGTGACTCCGAGGTTCTTAGCGGAGAAAGAGGGAGAAAGTATTGTAGATTCCAGAGGAACAGAGATAGAGAGATCAGCAGACAGACAGGTAGAGATACGGGAGGGGATGGTGGAGTCAGAGGCGGGGAAGGAGAGGAAAATCTGAGCATCATCAGCATACAAATGGTATGAGAAACCATAGGATGCGATGAGGGGGCCCAGGGAGCGGGTGTAGAGAGAGAACAGGAGAGGACCCAAGACTGACCCTTGGGGGACTCCTGTTAAGAGAGGGTGAGGTGTGGAGGTTGCTCCACGCCAGGTTACCTGGTAAGTGCGGTTGGAGAGGTAGGAGGA
Source organism: Acipenser ruthenus (assembly GCF_902713425.1). NCBI lineage: Eukaryota > Metazoa > Chordata > Actinopteri > Acipenseriformes > Acipenseridae > Acipenser > Acipenser ruthenus. The sequence goes on from NC_081192.1 coordinate 69,041,331, forward strand.
GAACCAGGCCAGAGCAGTGCCAGAGATCCCCAGGTCAGTGAGAGATGATAGTAGAATAGAGTGATCAACAGTGTCAAAGGCAAGAGAGAGGTCGAGGAGAATTAGGACAGAGGAAAGAGAGGCAGCTCGGGCAGATTTAAGTGTGTTGGTGACAGACAGGAGGGCGGTTTCAGTGGAGTGAGCAGAGCGGAAGCCAGATTGGAGAGGGTCGAGCAGAGCGTGGTTGGACAGGAAAGCAGAGAGCTGGTGGTGTACAGTCCGCTCGAGGGTTTTGGAGAGGAAGGGTAGGAGGGAGACAGGACGGTAGCTCTGGAGAGAGGTGGGGTCGAGGGTAGGTTTTTTGAGGAGGGGAGTGATAGAGGCTTTTTTGAAGGCAGAGGAAGAGAGACCAGAAAGTAGAGAGGTGTTAAGAAGGGAGGAGATGAAGGGGAGTAGAGCAGAAGCAGCAGCTTGAAAGAGGTGAGTGGGGAGGGGGTCCAAGGCACACGTGGTGGGTTTGTGACCCTGGAGCAGGGAGGAGAGGTCAGAGTCTGAGAGGGGCAAGAAGGTGGAGAAGGAGGGCGAGTTAGAAGGGGATACAGTGGGTGTAGGGGTTGGAGCAGGAGGGGGTGAGGGGGTGCGGGGGAGGGAGAGGTGTTAAAGAGTTTGCGGATATCTGAGATTTTAGAAGAGAAGAAGGAGGCAAAGTCATCAGGGTAGATAGGGGGAGGGTTTAAGAGGGAGGAGAAGGTCGAGAATAGTTTACGTGGGTTGTTAGTGGAGGCTTGGATTACAGATTGGAAATAAGTACATTTAGCAGAGAAGAGAGTAGAGGAGAAGGAGGAGAGGAGAGTGCAGTAAAGGTCTAGGGCACCAGAGAGTTTGGTTCTCTTCCATTTCTTTTCAGCAGATCGCAGTGTGATTCTTGCTGAGCGGAGCGCAGAGGAGAGCCAGGGTTGGGGAGGGGAGGGGCGAGCAGGTCGGGAGGTGAGGGGACAGAGGGAGTCGATGGAGGAGGTGAGGGAGAAGAAGAGGGTGGAGGTAGCAGAGTCTACGGAGAGTTGTGAGAAGGAGTCGATAGGATGGAGGTGAGAGAGAGCAGTGGAGGCAAGGACAGAGGGGGAGAGAGAGCGGAGGTTACGACGAGAGAGGTGACAGTGGGGGTAGGAGGAGCAGGGAGAGAGGGGAGAGACAGAGAAAAAGAGATGAAATAGTGATCAGAGAGGTCCACGGGGGTCACAGAGAGGGTGGAGGGGCAGCAGGCCCTGGAGTAGGTGAGGTCCAGTTGACGGCCAGCTTTGTGGGTAGGAGGGGATGGAGAGAGACAGAAGTCGAAGGAGTGAAGGAGAGGGAGGAATCCAGCAGAGTGGCTGGGGTTGGAGAGATGGATATTGAAGTCACCTGACAGGACAGTTGGGGTAAACAGAATGGGGAGGGAGGAGAGGAGATAGTCGAGTTCATCGAGAAAGTGAGCGAGAGGCCCAGGGGGACGGTACAGTACAATTAGCAGAAGTTGACAGGGAGAGGTTAGTTGGACTGCATGAAATTCAAAGGTATTAACAGAGAGTGAGGAGAGGTCGGAGGGGACAGAAAAGAGTAAGGAGGGAGACAAGAGAAAACCAGTCCCACCTCCCCGTCCAGTGAGACGCGGGGTATGGGACAGGACGTAGAGAGAGGACAGGGCAGCAGGAGTTACAGTGTTATCAGGGAACAGCCAGGTTTCAATGAGAGCAAAGAAATCGAGAGAGGTGGGAGGCAAAGGCAGAGATGAAATTAGCTTTGTTAGCAGAAGAGTGACAGTTCCAGAGTGCACCAGAGAGTGTGCGGGAGGGGGGGAGAGGCAGAGGGATGAGGTTAGAGGGGTTGGAGGAGCAGCGGCGGAGAGAGGGCAGAGGACGAGGGCGAAAGGACAAAACAGGGATGTGAGAGACAGTCATAGCAGGACAGGTGAGACAAATAGGCACAGTGGGAGCAGTGGGGTGGAGGGTACAGACCTGACTAGTAGATGGCTTCTTCCAGAGCGCTGTTAGGTTCGGATCTATTCGAACAGCGTCTCGGCGCAGGCCTCCCCTCGCTGGACTCCCACAGCTAGACTCCCGGCACTTTTGTTGAGGCTCTTCGCTTTGCTGGCGCTTCTTGCGCACAACTGCAAGTGCAGCTGCAAGTGCTCTCAACAACTCCATTGGGAACTGCAGCGATTGGATACCCCGTGGTGCCAGGCTGGTCACAGGGAGGAGTTTGGTAGTACAAAGGGAACACAGTTATGCGAGTACGACCCCTTAAGCTGAAAGCAGTGCTTACAAAGGTACCACGAAATATTCCTGTCAGGACAACTGAGGAAGTCAGCACCTCCGGTAACAAAAACGCTTATTCACTGCCAAACATGAACTGCTTTAGATGTGTAATGGATGCAGTATAGGATACTGACCTTAGGTTTAGGGTTTCGGTGTTGGGAGAGGATTATTCATTGTTTTATTAACAATAATATGATAACCAATCAGAGTGCAGTGTCCTGACAGGAACATTTGGTGGTACCTTTGTAAGGACAGCAAGCTGAAACGTGTTTTGAATTTGGAGCCTGTTGTTTATTGCTATAGTTGCAGAGGACTGAGGAGCCAGGGTGCTTTATGACAATAAATCATTTTTGGCTTCAGATAGCTCTTTACTTTTTCCCCATATTGACTTATTGGTAATGACAGCAATCATCCAATGCCTAACCCTTTTATACTCTAAGAATGTTCACCTACAATCAGCATTTTCTAGAATTTTCTAGAATTATGTTCTGCATTATCATATTGAAATTTCTAGCACCTTGTAGACACTACTATCATAGCATCAAAGGGTATGAATACTTTTGAATTCGCATTTTTGGTGTTTTGCAAAAAAATAAATAATTGTAGACATCTATTTCTTGTAACTTGTATTCCTCATCCACAAAAGCAAAACTTTTGCTATGAAAGATTGTTCCTAAAATTCTTTGTTTTCGATAAATTTCTAGAAATTATAAAATTTCTATTGGGGTATGTAAACTTTTGACTACAACTGTATATTTTAAATCACCCGTGATAATCCACACTCCGTGCACCAATACATATACACCACTGTGGCAATGTGCCCCGCCCCTGTGTGCAATTGTGTGTTATGTGTTGTATGTTGCGTGTGTAAATGTTGGTGTATAGTCATTGGTACACGGGATATAAACGGGTCTGTGTTTCACGTGTATTTAAAAAGTGTATATTTGTATTTAGGCACGGGATTGCACATCACGCACGTGCATTTAAAATATAATATGTGAACACGGGGTTTCACGTAATGAATTCACGTGCTGGGATTCAAGTGAGTAATTAATTAGTAATTGAATCCCAGCACAACAGTATAAATAGATGCACGTTTAGTCACTCGTGGTTAGGTGTTCGGTGAGTGGAGAACGGGAGAGAGAGGAGAAACTAAAAAGTGAATAATAAGAAAGAAAGAACGTAAATATTGCTTTACTCACCGTGTTTGTTCGTCCCTGTTTGTTAGTGTGTGTTCGTTTTTGTTTGTCTCTTTATTTTGGCGCAAGTGCCGTGTCCAGTGTTTTTGTGTTTCAAACCTTTTATTTTCTGTTAATAAACGCTGAGTGCAGCCATTGCACTCAGCTCATCACCATCACCGTCTCTGTCGTTTGTGTTCCTGTTTCTGGTCTGACGCCACCCACTCCGGCTGTCTTTGTGACACGTGGTGTCAGAAGTGGGATCTACAGCACCTCCAGGACTCAGGCCAGAGCAGGAACCGCAGTTTTGGATTTAAAAAAAAAAAAAAAAATGGCAGAAGACGCCATCAAAGTGCGGGACTGGATGCTGGAAAATGCTGGGCTGGAGGCCCAGTCTATCCCAGTAGTCGTCCAGTTCCTGGAGTTTATGGATAGGGAACGATGGGAGGCTTATGCGAGGGAACAGACCGTAAGCACCTGGGAGGAAGGTGTGGGGTTGGTCCTCAGCTACCTGGAAGCAGTTATAAGTGGAACAGCAGCCCAGGTAGCAGGTCCACCAGCAGAGGAAGAATGCCTGCTGTCCCCGTCTCCACCAGCAGAGGAAGAATGCCTGCTGGTTTTGCCTCCACAGCCCAAGCGGGAGGAGCCTGAGCGTCCACAGCCCAAGCGGGAGGAGCCCGAACGTCCTACGCCTGAGTGGGAGGAGCCCGAACGTCCTACGCCTGAGTGGGAAGAGCCCGAACGTCCTACGCCTGAGTGGGGGGAGCCCGAACGTCCACAGCCCAAAAGGGAGGAGTCGGTGCGTCCACAGCCCAACAGGGAGGAGTCGGTGCGTCCACAGCCCAACAGGGTGGAGTCGGTGCGTCCACAGCCCAACAGGGAGGAGTCGGGGCGTCCACAGCCCAAAAGGGAGGAGTCGGTGCGTCCACAGCCCGAAGAGAGGGAAGTCGGGGCTTCCACAGCCCTAGGACCCAAGCTGCCAGCAGAGGGTGAATACCTGCTGGTCCCACCTCCACCAGCAGAGGGTGAATGCCTGCTGGTTCCACCTCCACCGCAGTGGGAGGACTGCTTGCCCCTCCCACCTCCACCAGCAGAGGGTGAATACCTGCTGGTTCCACCTCCACCGCAGTGGGAGGACTGCTGGCCCCTCCCACCTCCACCAGCAGAGGGTGAATACCTGCTGGTTCCACCACCGCCAGGAGCAGAGGAGCTGGAGCTACCTCTGCCTCCACCACCGCCAGGAGCAGAGGAGCCGGAGCTGCCTCTGCCTCCGCCACCGCCCGGAGCAGAGGAGCAGGAGCTGCCTCTGCTGCCCGTACCTCCGCAGGGAGTACGGTGGCCGGAGCCCCAGAAAGGGGAGCTGCCGGCCACAAAGAAGGGGGAGGAGGTCTGGAGACCACCAACCCCAGCAGCAGTTTCGCTGCCGGAGATCGTGGGGGAGGTCAGGAGACCTGCTCCCACTGCAGCAGTTTCGCTGCCGGAGATCGTGGGGGAGGTCCGGAGACCTGCTCCCACTGCAGCTTCTTCGCTGCCGGCAGTACTGTGGTCGGAGCCCCACCAAAGGGAGCTACCGGCTACAAAGATGGGGGACGAGGTCTGGAGACCACTTTCCCCAGCAGCAGTTTCGCTGCAGGAGTTCTTGTGGCCGGAGCCCCACAGGAGGGAGCTGCCGGCTACGAAGAAGGGGGAGGTCGGGGGACCACCTGCCCCCGCAGCTTTTTAGCTGCAGGACGGGACCAACAGGCTGTCAGCCGTGCCACTACCGGCAGGGGTGCTGACAGCATGGCCAGCCATGGGCCTACTGAAGCCTCCCTTCCCAGCCCGAGACTTTGTCCTGGACTGCTGGGTTTTTAAGGGGGGAGGTGGCCGTTGAGGCCATGTGTGCTGCGCACAAGGGGGGGTATATGTGGCAATGTGCCCCGCCCCTGTGTGCAATTGTGTGTTATGTGTTGTATGTTGCGTGTGTAAATGTTGGTGTATAGTCATTGGTACACGGGATATAAACGGGTCTGTGTTTCACGTGTATTTAAAAAGTGTATATTTGTATTTAGGCACGGGATTGCACATCACGCACGTGCATTTAAAATATAATATGTGAACACGGGGTTTCACGTAATGAATTCACGTGCTGGGATTCAAGTGAGTAATTAATTAGTAATTGAATCCCAGCACAACAGTATAAATAGATGCACGTTTAGTCACTCGTAGTTAGGTGTTCGGTGAGTGGAGAACGGGAGAGAGAGGAGAAACTAAAAAGTGAATAATAAGAAAGAAAGAACGTAAATATTGCTTTACTCACCGTGTTTGTTCGTCCCTGTTTGTTAGTGTGTGTTCGTTTTTGTTTGTCTCTTTATTTTGGCGCAAGTGCCGTGTCCAGTGTTTTTGTGTTTCAAACCTTTTATTTTCTGTTAATAAACGCTGAGTGCAGCCATTGCACTCAGCTCATCACCATCACCGTCTCTGTCGTTTGTGTTCCTGTTTCTGGTCTGACGCCACCCACTCCGGCTGTCTTTGTGACAACCACATACAACATATAACACAAAAATACACACGGGGCGGGGCACCCCACCATATCATCATTATTTAATTCACACACAAAACAAATACATTAATTTATACCAAAGTATTGTAGACTGTAGGTGTAAATCGAATCAGCACAGCTGACAATAATTGGGACATATTAGGGGTATAGCCTATACAAGCTTCATTTCTTAGTATAGCCATAGAATGCAATCATGGCCAGTTGTGTGCAAAACTACACAATGGAGCAAAAACTTTATTTCATAGAGTGTATAAAAGATTTGGTTGAAACTGTGGAGGATGGCCGAAAGGATTCCACAACAATTCTGCAGCACACAACTGCATGGAAATCACTTTTAAGCAGATTTAATGCTGCCTCCCCAGAGAGGCAGCCAAGTACAATAGCAAATTTAGAAAATCTGTGGAAGTAGCTGAAAGTTGAGACACGCAAAGCTGTTACAAAACAAAGCCTGCAGCATTTGTCTGGAAAACCTTCCATGATTTCCATTACACGAGAGTAGATGTTAAAACTTCATGCTGATTTGAACTCGGCTCTCGCCAAGGTAAGCACCAACTAAGACGTAGCTTTACAGTAAACTAATGGGATCCATCTGTGTCTCCATTCATTTGCGCTTCCTTCCATATGATGATGTAGCTATCTTTCTGTCTGGTGTTGATGGCTGAAGTGTAATGCTGGCTCCAGGGATCAGCTTATTGCCTCCCTAGCGCATCAGCACACACAACGGCTGCGATGCTGGCTCCGGGGATCAACCACAGTGCGGTCTCCCCAGCGCATCAGCATGACAACCGTCTGAATTGAGCTAAGAAGGTTACATCTCTGGGGTCTTCAAGTGGGCACCTTTCATCCTCGGTGTTTCGTCGACTAGCCCACGACACCTCAAGAGGGATCGATGGTGCTTCTGGCGTCCCAGCATCCCCCCCCTCCGTCTCCCACTCAACTCAGCCCAGCTTACTTACCCGTACATCAGCGTTTCTTTCTTTCTATTGTGCTTGAGATCCTAAAGCCAGAATCTTTCCGTCTCAACCACAGCCAGTTGCTGCTCCTCTCTGCTGCTTCAGATAAGTTCTTCACTGTGCGACGCAACTCTTGGCCACTGAATCCAACGTCTCTGAGAAACCGGGTTGTAGAATGTGCCACAAATCCTTGACAACCCACCTCCACTGGGTAAACCTGGACTCTCCATCCTCGCTGTTCCGCTTCAGTGGCTAGTTGAGCATACCGAAGTTTCTTCCTCTAATACGCCTCATTTACAGCATCCTCCCATGGCACTGTTAACTCTACCAGGTGAACAAGGCGTGCTGATCCAGACCACAAGACAATATCTGGTCGAAGGTTAGTGGTGGCAATCTCAGGTGGAAAAATAAGCCGTTGACCAACATCTGCCAGCATTCTCCAGTCTCTAGCAGCTTCCAGTTGTCCTGGGCGAGGATTGGTTTCAACACCTTTTCTTTGTGGTTGCTCTCCTGGGCGGAGGAATGTTGTCTTTTGTGTGTAATGTTTTGATGGAACAGGTGACAACTTATTGGTCATGTTACGCTTGTCTTCCAATGCTAAGGCCAAACATCGCAGCACCTGGTCATGGCACCAAGTAAACCGTCCTTGGCTAAGAGCCACCTTACATCCCGTCAAAATGTGCCTTAATGTTGCAGGTGATGAACACAAAGGACATGAGAGATCCTCTCCTACCCAGAGGTTTAGGTTCTGTGGTGATGGGAGAACATCATATGTTGACCTGATGAGGAAACTGATCCTGCTCTGTTCCATTGACCATAGGTCTTGCCAGCCAATCTTGCGTTGTTCCACACTCTCCCATCTCATCCATTCTCCCTGCTTGGCCTGGGAAATGGCCTTTATACACCTCATCCTCTCCTCCTGCTTTTGCACCTCGTTGACTACCAGCTTCCTCCGTTGAGCTGGGGCTGCCTTGTGCCATGTAGGAGGAGCTGAACTGAGACTAAGACCCCCTCTTCCATGCTGAACTTGCCCCATGATATCACCAATTCGAAAGGCAGCCTTTGCATCCTCCATAGCTTTCTTTGCCGCCCACTTTCTTCCAGTTTTCAACACAGGTGCTGCCTCCCTTACGCATTTGTCGCGTGACTCTACTAATGTCATTTCCAGCCTGACCTTGGCGCACTTAAACTCCTCGGTTAGAGCGGAGACCGGTAGCTGCAGTATTCCTTTACCATAAAGTCCCACTCTGCTGAGGCAACGTGGAACTCCCAACCATTTCCTGATGTATGAACTGATTAAAGCTTCCAGCTTCTCTACTGTTGTCAAAGAAACCTCGTACACTGTCAGTGGCCACAGCAACCTCGGCAGTTGACCAAACTGAAAGCACCAGAGTTTTAGTTTGCCAGGTAAAGTGCAGCTGTCTATGCTCTTCAACCCTTCCACTGCTTGTTGTCTAACTTCTCCCACACGAACTGTGTCCTTTAGATCCCCATCGTACCATCTCCCAAGACTCTTCACTGGCTTCTCAGACACTGCTGGTATTGCCTCACCATTAATGTAGAACATTGTATCTACTATTTTACCTTTAATTATAGAGATGCTCCTTGATTTAGTGGGCTTGAATTGCATTCGTGCCCATTCGATGTTATTGGTTAATTTGCCCAATAACCGATTAGTGCAGGCTACTGTTGTAGTCATGGTTGTCATGTCATCCAGGTATGCTCAAATTGGTGGTAGTCGCATTCCAGAAGCCAAGCGCTCTCCTCCCACTACCCATTTTGATGCCCTAATGATTACTTCCTAGTACAGTCAATGGAAACAAATCTACTTGCAGCTTTGGAAGGTGCTATTGATAATGGTAGTGTTGGAGTGAATACACTGGAGGTTGGCTCTAGAATGCAAGGTATAATTTACTAAATTATTGTTCATCAAATTAAATATTTGGTCTTCAATTGTATATTACGTTAAAATAATAAAGAATACCACATACCAGCGACCCCTGTGGCTGGTCGGGCACCTGCAGGCCGGCCTGTAGGCAATTCAGAAGTGCGTGGTCCTCCGACGTAATGAATATGGCTGCACGGCGGGCTTGCAGAGTGAAAAAAAGCAGATGGCTGACAGCATTCGTTTCGGAGGACGCGAGTGCTAGCCTTTGTCTCTCCTGAGTTAGTTCGGGGGTTGCTGCAGTGAGCCAGGTTGAATAATAATTGGACATTCAAGAAATTGGGAAAAAATTGGAAAATGAATAAAAATAATTGTTCAATAATAATAATAATAATAATAATAATAATAACAAGAAGTTGCAAGCAACTTGACGGCTTCCAAGGCATTCTTGTTCCTATCTGTTTTCCATAGTAAACATGACCCTACTTACACTCTCTAAGCAGTTATAAGCCACTTTTGCATTTGACCTTCAGGAGAGGTCAAATGTCACGGTCAAAGACATTTTTTGATTGCGCATATATGTGTTCTATAGTAACCATGACCCTATCTACACTCTGTAAGGAGTTCAAAGCTAGTTCTACATTTGACATTAATGACAGGTTTATGAATTTTGTAATAGTTCAGAGTAATAGTTCATAGCAATTCTCTAGAAATCTACCTGGATTGTTTTTTCTAGCAACAGAATGAGCGTAGTGAGAAAATAATAATAATAATAATAATAATAATAATAATAATAATAATAATAATAATAATAATAATAATAATTGTCCAACAGGCAAAGTAAAATGGTAAAACATGTTGTTTCCAAACCACATTCCATTAGTTGACAGCACATGGTATATTAATTTGGTATATTAAATTGGTATTTTAAAGTATTATTTTGTATACTTTAATAGTAACCATCATTAAACTTATAAAAACTGCTTTAATATATATATATATATATATATATATATATATATATATATATATATATATATATATATATATATGTATATAAAGACAGAAGAAAACTAATTAAACAAAAGACATATAAATGTATTTCCATAATTGCTAACATTAGTGTATGTCTGAAGACAAAGAGCGAGTCACTTTAAATGTCTGTGTGCTGGATATATGTATATATGTGTAAAATGTTACTCTGCTGTTGTTAACTGTGATACAAATTGCCTTCTCCAATTGTATTATTGGAAAGCTCAGCTGATTCCAAGTTAACTGGAGTAACTTTGCTGTTTTGCTGCTTGTTGCATGCACACACGAATGGAAAGAGAACTCCTTTTTCCCCTTCCTTGTGCCGGCTGACCTCTCTCAAGACCAGCAGCCTGCTTACCAATCACAAACCCAAAGGCTATATTTTTATTCATGTGTGTGCAGTTTGTTAAACTGTGATACTGAATTGTTTTTGAATTTATAAAGGAAATATAAACTTGAGACACTTATGACACTGAAATATTTTGCGGAATAAATAAATAGTTAAAAAAAGAAATATGCAAACATGTTTCAGTTATGGAGAGAAAGACGATACAACACATTTCTTTCTTTATTTTTCACATTTTGACTACAGTTTTGTATAGGATGGTATATCTCATTTGGTATCTTTACATTGTGTCTATTGCCAGAAACCCATTAAGTTGCAACAGAAATGCAAAGAGTATTTTTTATTTTTATTTTTCAATTTTGACACTTCCATTCTTTACTGTTACTTTTACCATTTTTTTTGAATTGCCAACCACATATTGTCAAGCGTTGTTAGATATTTGTAAAAAAAAAATCTTGTGTAATCTTGGGATAAGCATGTATCTAAGCTAAGCGACATGCACTTCTAAAGAGCCCTTCTTATTTTGTCAGGATATTGTTTGAATGTGCTGATGTATTGCACTTGAGTCAAAAAAAAAATTGGTGTGAGTTTACAGGTAACTACATTTATGTGTAACATAAAAACAAACAACCAAAAAACAGGATGCCCAAATAATCTTCTCTTTTTCAGCTAAGATCTACAATTCTACTGTTTTGTTCTCTTTATTTTTGGCATGGATCTACTCCTTTTCTTATAGCATTAAGTATTTTTCTCCCCTTCATTTCTCCTTGTACTTACTATTTTTCTCTTCTGTTTTTTTTTCCTTTTTTGTTTTTGTGGTGTTTTTTTGTTGTTTCTGTCTCATTGTTTCAGGTATTTCTTTCCCCCTCTGGACCCCCCTCGGGCTGGATCAAGATGGTCCACTTATGCCCAGCTTCTTCCTCCTACTATGATAGAGCAAACTTGTGATGCTGACTCTGTCAACCTCCAGCTTCCTCAACCTCTAAACCACTTACCTGAGAATGAAGGGGTTTAAACAACTAATTAAAACTCTAAGGCCTTGCATATTCAACACTCACAAGTGCCTCCATTTTATTCCTACTTTAGATTTGAATGTTTCCTCACCTTTCTTAAGAAGATTATTTTGTGGAAGTGTTTTTTTTTTTAATATATATGTTTCTATGTTTGCATACAAAGTGCTCTGTTTATGGGAACCATGAAATATATATATATATATATATATATATATATATATATATATATATATATATTTTTCTTCTGTTACCATGATGAAATTGTAGAAGGATCTTGGCTTGCTCAAGAAAAGCTCTAAATTGATGCCTCTTAAGTGCCTGTAATCTTGGTTGTTTATTTGCACCAATTTAAATCCTATTAATGTAAACATGTTGGCTTAAGTGTAATATCTAATAAAGTATCAAACAATTTGCTAACACTGGTATTCGGTGTCTTGTTAAACTCTGAAAGTTGATTGTTAACAGCTCTTTCAGTTTTCTGAAGTGACATTCCTGTGTATTGAAGTATAAATCTTATTGTATTATAGCATAAAACTGCATGGCGTTTTTTTTTATTATTATTATTTTTTTAACCACTGTAGTTCAGGAAGCATACAAAATATTCAGTAATTTAAAACAATACATTGTTGAAAAGAAATAACCTCATTGCTTTGGCATTTATTTACTCAAAACATGCCAAAGTCACTTGTATAATTTTACTTTCTATGGAAAGATAAGCGGCAGGAGAATTATTTATCAAAATTGATACTGTGTTATAGAACCTGAAGGTAGCACTGTCTTACTTACCCTCCTAACACAGGTAGGTGCTTTTATAAAAAAAACAGACCGTACAAACATGCTGTGTACACAGCGTAGCTTATAGGGTGCACCTTGGTATGGATACAAAATCAGCTTTTTTCTTAACTGTATCATTCTTGTTTAGATCATTTTTTGTTTCAGTCATCACATGCTGATGACTTTTTAAATCTCCCCAGCGGCCTCAGCATTGCCCTCAGAAACACATCCAATTGAAACTGAAATACTGCCCAGACTGGATAGAAGAACACACATGAAACAACTGAGTTCTAAAAGGTGCCTGAATCAGAAGATGTTCTACAAAACGCACCGAAACAGCAACGGCAACAATGCGTTAGTTGAGATTGAGGAAACTGTGACATACTACCAGTGTTGGTTGATGTCTCATTCATGTTACTGGAAACATTGTATTCTGGTGTTTTGTTTCTTAATTATATTATGCAGGTCATTGGTTGCTCCAATTGATATATTTGATAGTTGTAAGATATGTTGCTGAAGGAAAGGATTACACGCAAAACAACTCCCATTAAAAATGTCCACAAGATTAATAAAGCTGGAGAAAATGGACAGTTATTATTATTATTTTTAAATATTTTGTACACGTTTTATATTCAATTTGTATTATAAAATACATGCTGAAAACAAATGCCCTTTCACACAGGAAATGAATAACGAGAAGAGGGAGCCAAATACTGGCATACCATGAAAGTTATGCAAACTAATTACACTAAACAAACGGTCCCATATCCACTGTTAGTTCTGTCAAGCATCGTATTAAACTTCACGCTAGCATGTTGTTTTTCACCAATGGAATGAGAGTATTTTGCAACATTGATAAGAAAATAAGCGAATTAAAACCTTTTCTATGACCGTTGAATTTCTTCTCCTCCAATGAGACAATGACTCTGATGATGTCCCGCCTACATTTGGGGACGCTGGCGCGGGTTTCCTGTGTATAAAATTTACCGGATGGCTGCTCTGTGTGCAGCTTTTTCAGATTGTTTATATCTAGGTAAACGAGAAGAAAGTCCCGATAACTTTTGGCGGTTTGTATTGGAGTAATTTATTCCCGGTTTTATTTTATTACAAAAGTGCAGAACGTGTACATGTTGTCAGTTTATTAAGTGTTCAATATATGTAGTGTGTGAAGTTTTGTATGAAGCGGTTCACGTTTCAGAAGGTGGAGATTTATTTTGGTCTCTTTGGAACTTGTTCTAGGACTACAGCAGGAGACGGTGTGCGAGAAAGACCAGATTGAAAAACGAAAGTAAGTCTCAAAAAAGTACACTTATATATTACACACACACGACATCGGTAGTCTTGTCATTTAAATTTGAATACAAATTACTCTTTGTAAGCCGAGTGCGATTACAACATGCACAGTATTTTTCTGACCTGAGACGAGTTCCCAGAGCTGTGTGTGGCCTGATCAGTGGGTCTCGGGTCAGTCTGAATGTAAATGCTTACTAAGTTTAAATAGTACAGTCTGAAGAAGAAATATTGGTGTTAGTTTACTGTTAAATTATTATTATTATTATTATTATTATTATTATTATTATTATTATTACAGAGTGTTCTAACATCATGTTTCCATCAACAAGACGAACACACACACACACATATTATCTATCTATCTATCTATCTATCTATCTATATCTATCTCTAATGTGTATATCTAATGTGTAATCTCATGCGAATCTTCTCGTACTAAACCCAGTTTCCATGAAACTGGATTCTAGCGAAAATAAGTAATGAGGTCACGAGTTTAAAAATAAATTACCACATACATTTTCTTGATCTGGGGGAGTTTGCATCTATATATATATAGATGCATATAATTATATATATATATATATATATATATATATATATATATATATATATATATATATATATATATATATAATTTTTATTTATTTATATTTGCTAGACGAGCGTATAACTATTGAATAACCAACCTCGCTGAACATTCTGCTTATGTAACGTGTAGTTGGATTAAGTGGGGGAATGAAATATTTTGTTTTTGAACGATACAGGGACGGAATGCATGTGGTCAGGTAATGAAGCAATTTATAAAAACAGCGTCAGGTGGATGTCGGCATTTGTAAACATGGACCAAAAAGTCGTACTGAATGATCTCTACACTACAGTTTGGCAAAAGCTGTTACATTTTACAGCAGGTATCGTCTTTAAAATGTAGCACAATTCCACTGACTTCCAAAAAGTGCACTGTAATGCATAAACTTGCCAGAAACAATATCTGTCTACATTAAGCTCGACAACTGTAAGGAAACGGGCGAAATTAGGTTAATTTATGCGCGCGAGAGAAAAAAAGTTCGTTAGAGGTGGATACAAATGTGCCCTGTAGGGGATGTCACGATATTAACTTTTTTCATTATCAAGATAGCAATCCACAAATGATAACGATATATTGAGTATCGTGATATTACAGGTTTGATTTAGAAGTAATTGCAAAGTTTTCCCTCTTTTTCAGAAAAAATAATAATCAGTATTATGAGAATCAAAAAACAAATTTGTTGCAAATCGAAGCAATTCAATTATTCTTTTGAGTTGTTTCTTGCTAGTTTTACAATCTAAAGTTTTTATTTTCAGAAAAATGAGGGCAAACTTTGCACTTGCTTCAAAATTATGCTTTTAGTGTCCTTAATAAATGAATATCTATACAAACTAACACCTTTTATGAAAATCAGGCTTGCCTCAAAATAAAACCAAAACCACTGATATTGGGCATACAAAAGTAAGAAACATAATCGTCAATTTAGGCCTATTTTAATTTTTTAAAATATATCCAAAATGTAATTGTTTATGCTGCTAAAATACCCACACTAATGTCTTAAGCCCCTTTCACACTGGCATGTTCTACCCGGGTGGGAACTTACCCGAGTCAGGACCCGGTGTCATGCGGATCGATTTCACTGCTTTTGATAAAGCAGGGTTGACCTGGGTGACAGACGCAAGTACACAATGCGCGTATCAATGCCCCGGAAGCAGCTTGTTACAGACGCTTACATCCAAGCTTCTCTGGATTGAACCGTCGGCCCAAATGTTGATAGAGCAAATGTAATCTGGCCCAACCAACAAAAATATGGCTAAATAGAATAAACAAAAACCTTCACACAGGTGTGGCTGTTTGATATTTTGTACGGTAATGACACCATTTATAATGACATTACACAGATTCCAAAATGGGTTTTATTGGAAATCGTAAAACTTTAAAACACATTGGGGCTGATGTAAGGATAGCTGTAGTGCAAACAATTGTGACCGAAAAACCCAACTTGCCTAGTAGCCAGGCAATTATTTAGGTAGGCTGTGAACTGTGCATTATATGCAGAGTCACTTACAGTAGGTCATTGATTGATTTAACATCTCATCCGCAGGATGGAGCACAAGGAGGTTAAGTGTCTTGTTCAGGGTCACGCATTGAGTCAGCCAGTGACAGGTGGGATTTGAACCGGTGACCTTCTGGTTACAAGCGCTGGACTTTAACCATGTGGAAATGAACTTATTTGGTTAAATGGTTTCATTGTATACTGTAATAAAGTTGAATGTAATTTTATTAAAAAAAGCAGTTTCAGAATTCCTGGACTGCAGCTACATGAAAGAGAGTTCAGGAAGGAATATGGCACTAGTTACCTTTTCATGATACCAATAGTTTTATTGGAATAGCTTCTAGGTTGATATAATAACTGTTGGATTTGTATTCTGAAATTTGCAAACTATCTAAATCTAACCAAATTTCTTTTTTTAAAATCAATTAATTCCTCTCACTCCCTGGCCATAGAAATACTATTAAAATGAATATACTCCCAAAGTTCTTACTGTGAAACTTAAATTAAATTGTTTATTTACAATATTTACCAGCATACCCGGTGCATATTGGAGACTGGCGTTTTATATTAGATCACTAGCTTCACATGCAGTCATTTAGAAGCTGCTAACACACAACCTTGTAGCAACATCATAACTCAATTTAAACATTCCAGCAACTTGTTAAAATGTGTGTCAATGGGAACTAAGTAACTGTTGTTTTTATAAAAAAATTACATTGTATTGTGCACCTTAAAGTATAAAGCTAAGTTATTATTAGTCTTT